>NC_081135.1:10989121-11186589 GCF_958295425.1 Solea solea
TTAGGGCCGTTTAGCTAAATAACTATGGGCCCCATTCCAGGGCAATGCAACATTTATTTGCAACATTTATTAATATTTAAATGATAAATAATCAGAAAAAACCTACTTGTGGTCAAAAATATATTACATCCGTAGTGGTTTAGCACTACCATAGAGAATGAATAGGAAACGTTTCAGGGCCGTTTAGCTAAATAACTATGGGCCCCATTCCCGGGCAATGCAACATTTATTCATATTTAAGAAAAACGGTAAAAAAATAAGTCTTGTACAGACACCATTTGTATTGAAATGCTTAGAAACATGAGGCCACTGTTTTAGAGTTTCATAAAAACAATGCTAATTAGCATTGACATTGACATTGTTTTGATATGTGTGAGGGTGAAAGCCATAGAACATTTCGTTAGTCTAATGGCAATAAAGAAAAACATGATGTACACATTGTTTTCCACTACTCACATAATATTCACAACAGCTTGCGTTTCTTTAGGTCTCTCATCTCAGCCAGCCACTGCTTCACACTTTTGCCGGAATAAAGGGCACAGAAATTTGTCCCCTCAAACCTGCTGTGCCCAAAGTCCTTTTGTGATGGCTGGAGGCACAGCTGGCATCTGTGCACCTTGTGCTGCTTGTGCTTCCGTCTACGGGTAGGAGGCACAGGCACAGGGGTAGGAGGCGCAGATGGGCCGGGGATGGAAGAGCTGGAGGAGACGTGACAACACTGGCGCTTCCTCCCCAAAGGCTCAAAGGCATGTTTAGCTTTCTTACGCTACCCACAGAAGGCTCAGAAACTTTGAAAAACAAAGAAAAGGAAAAAAAAAAGAAAATTGGTGAAAAGAAAAGGAAAAAAAAAAGAAAATTGATGTTCACCAAACACGGAGTAAACGGCAAGTGCAAAGAGCAAAACAACAACAATTCTGACCACAGCTAAAAAGTTTTTTTCCCCTGTGGCCATAATCCTCTTCCATATGATCACGTCACGTATAACTTTCAAAACTTGGTCCAGAGAGCAAAGGGCAGGTACTATAGCATCACCTAGTGTCTATCTGTGCATGCCACATTTTCTAGGGTGCTGGGAATATGGTGCGGTTAGGGATGGTGTTGGCGGGGGTGGGGGCGGCGGCGGCGGCAGCCTCCTCGCGCTCTCTGTCCTTCATTGCCGACAGCCACTGCTCCACAGTCCCCCCGTCAGCCTGGGCACAGAAGGTCCCCCGTTTGTAGCGGCTGTGGCCATACTGCTTGGTCTTTGGCTGGCCACAGCGCCTGCACATGAACTGGGGAACCTTCTTGTAGGGCTTTGCAAAGTTCCCTAGCTCCTGGGCACGACGCTCCATCTCAGCATGTACCCGGCGCCTCCAGGCAGTAGAGCGGGGAATGGCTGGAGCGATGGTGGCTGGAGCGACAGTTGGAGCAGTGGCTTTTGTCGAAGCTGTGGAGGTGGTGGTGGTGGTGTCCGCTGAGGAGGAGGAGGTGGTGGTGGCTGACGCTGAGGAGGTGGTGGCACTCTGGTGGTCGACAATGAGGTCAAACAGTTCCGGGGCCAGCGGCCCTCTGATAGTGACAGCCAGGCCCGAGGCATCTGCGGGCACGTGGTGCTCAAGGGGCTGGTCTGGCTGTTGGGGGTCCTGCAGCGGAGCCCGTGGGGCAGGCAGGCGCTCCGCTGCAGCCTGGGGAGCGCTGGGCCCCGGAACTGCGAGGGCGATGGTGTCCCTCATCAGCGCCTTGCTCCTCTCATTGTGCCTTACAAGAAATAAAAAACAGACAAGAAACAATGCGTGATTTGTCATGACAAAGATATTAATCACGACAACAAACAAACACACACACACACACACACACATCAGTGCTGCGAGCCAAAGCATATTGACTTACCACATGGACAGGGTCCGTTGATTGACATCAAACAGCTGGATGCGGGTGCACGCCATGAGGGCAGGACAGTTGACCACGTTGTGCCGGATCTGCTTATAGTCCCTCATGATGCCAGCCCAGCGGTTGATGCGGACCCCGGCGATCGTCCTGGTGTCCTGGGTGTGAATGCGGCACAGCTCCAGCATGATGGCTTCAACAAGCCTGCTGACTTTAGGAGACTGTGCCGCTCCTGCGCCCTGACCCAGGGCAACACTGCAGAGAGAGAGAGAGAGAGAGAGAGAGAGGGAGGGAGGGAGGGAGGGAGGGAGGGAGGAGAATGTGTTAGTTACTGACTATAGCAGGCTGTAAAAAAAAAAAAAAAAAATAACTTAATGCAGTGACTTTGTACCGCTTCACACTCTCCACTCCTGGCGTGTGAGCGTGCTGGTTGCTGGTCTTGAATCGACCTTTGACCAGCCTGTCCTGGTGGTGGCGGGGGAAGGTCACCGGAGCCTTGTCCCTCTCAGTCAGCTTCTCCCAGAGAGCGACAACCTCCCTGGACTGACGAGCGGTGACAAAGGCGTGGTGACGCAGCTCCACGAGGCCGTGGGCCAGGGCCACCACGTGATGGTAACCGGGGTGACCGTCTGGCCCAACGACGTCCTGAAAAAAAGCACAACACACAGACACTGCACATGATGCGACGCTGCAAGTTTCTTGAGAAAATCAGCTAAGTTTTGATCTCGGTACATCAGCTATTGTTACAGCAAAAATGGGAGTGCAGCACACTTAATGTTGGATCAATACAAAAGCAGTTTACATTTATGAAGATATAAGAAACACAGTATATTTATAAGAATATAGATTATTATTATTATTGTTATTATTAACTTGATTGTCGTTATTTTTAGACTGATTTTCCTCTTCATGAATATGAAACGTTAACAGGCAACTGTCCACTCACTTCATCCTCCTCCGCAGCCTGCTGCACCTCCATCCTGTCGTCCTCGGGGGGTACGGGGGGTGGTGGAGTTCCCAACTGGGATGACGAGGCCTCACGCACAGGCACACTGTGGGGCTCCTGGAGGAGGAGAGCGTCGTGATGGGCCAGGAGACGGATCTCCTCCGGCTCCTCCTCCTCAAAGCCCTCGTCGGTCAGTGTGCCGCCGTCGACGGTGTCGTCCTCGTCCTCGTCCTCGTCGGTCCCTTCCGGAGCGTTGGGAAACTGCTGCAGCACAGCGCCCGACTGGGAGTACAAATACTCTACCCCCAAGAGTTCCCCTGCAGAGAGAGCGAGCGACAGACACACACAAACACACATGAGCAGATGCTATGAGACAACAGCAACAAACGCTCTGTCGCTGATCTCTCTGTACCTGTGTACTCCCTGGGCTGGGTGTAGTCGACAACCGGCTCGAGCCCCTTGAGCCGATGGGCCAGCCGGTTGAACACGCTCTGCTGCTGGGCACTGTAGCACTGCAGCGCCGATCGCTGACCTCCCTGGACTGCCGCTCGTCCGCGGTTTTCATTCCACCGCATCAGGCCCTCCAGCAGGTACACCTGGAAGTGTAAGTCACTCGCAGATGTACCTGTGAAGGAAGAGAGCAAAGTGTAAGTGAGAAGCAATGTATAAAAAAATGTCTATGTAAATAAAAATGTAAAATGAATGACCTGGAATGAAGCGGCACCGGTGCAGGTGGAAGGACTTGAGGGAAGTGGAGCCACGTGCGCACCGGTAGACGGGGAGCTTAACACCGCCCTTGGTGAGCTCACCTGTCTGGGCGTACAGCTCCAGCCCCTCCGGGTCCTGGATGCAGTGGAGGTGGCAGCGCTGTGTGCTCCAGATCTCCTCCATGCGGTCGCGGTCGATCAACGGGACGCCCATGCTGTCCGTCAAGTCCCAGAAGGCGTCCAGCACCTCCCGGAGGAGCCGCTCTGTCTCCGCCGCACCCCTCGTACGGCGTCGACAATGCCGAGCGAGCTCCTTGGCGGACAACTTGATGTGGGCGTCCTTCCCCTCCACGGACTGCTTGGCCTCTCTCAGGCGGGCGACGTCTCCGGCGTCCCACTCGAAGATGGCAAAGGACAGCCTCGCCATGAAGAGGCCGTAGAGCTGGTGGCTGTCTGTGGTGACACCCCTCGCAAAGCGTCGCATGAGGTGCCAAACGTCGAGCCTGACCACCAGCTCGTGCCACTCGTGGTACATGTTGTGTACTGACGACGTACCCACGGCGGCACAGCAGTCCCGGTCCACGTACATGACCTTTGGAGGGGCCTTTCCGGCTTCGCGGTACCTCCGCATCAGGCCGGCCGCCATGTTGGCCAGTCCGTCCCCCTCGGCTGCCGTGAGGACGGACACGAGTACCTGCCCGTACTCGTTGCCAACGTTGGTCATCCAGGCGGCCGAGCCAGCGGCAGTGCCTGCAAGCTTTTTGGTGATCTGCGAGACAAATCACAAACACACATTTAGACACACGACGTCATACAGGGTGAAGGCACAGTGGAGAGAGGGAGGGAGGGTGAGTGAGTGAGTGAGTGAGTGAGAGAGAAATCTCACCTTCTTGGTGGAGTCCATCTTAAGTATGTCACCAAAAATGGACGTCACCTTAGCCTTGGTCGTGTCCAGCCTGGTCATGGCATCCAGGACGTACACCCACCCGAACCAGGCGAGTCCGGGCACCTTCATGAGCTCTGGGAGCGACCCCTCTTTTGGTGCCGCTCCAGGTGCCATAAGCTTGTCAAGCACGGAGAGGTACTTGATCGTCCGCGCCATCCACTCCCTGGAGTGATGCTCCACCAGGGAGGCACGGAGGCGAGCCACACCGTTGCCCAGGGTGCGCTCCTTCAACAGCCCGATCACCGCCATGTCACAGGACAACCTGGGGTGGAAACAGAGAGTGTACAGACAACGCAGACAAATATAGTTAACTACTACTACAACAACAACAACAACAAAAATAATAATGCATTGTCGAGGAAATAATAATAATTATAATAATAATAATAATAAATGTAATTAATAATGTAATAAAGAGCCTTTCAGGTCACTCAAGGACACTTTACAATGAATTAAAATCACACAATTACATAAAAACCAAAAGAGAAAACACATAAAATCAACAAATGTTGAATGCCTTAAAGTGACGTACTTGTACGTGAGAACAGCTGGAAACTCATTGCGGTGCGCGAGGTCCAGCTGGTCTAAGATGTCCCGTGACCAGCTCACAATCTTCTTGTGACAGGCGGGGCACTCAAGGTACTCTGTGGCCATGAAGTACCACCCGCTCATGTCCAAGACCCTCCGGACGGTCTTGTACAGTCCAGCGCCCATCAGTTTCCGCCCATCGGCAGGGCACTTCAGACGATATGCCCACATCCGATAGGGCATCCACAGAAAGAATGGGCGCTGGAAGAAGTCGTGAGCATTGGCGGGGAGCTGTGTGTAGAGGGGCCGGGGGCCAGGAGGGTGCCACCACAGTTTGAGCGGCGTGGTGAGGACCACCTTCCCGCTGCTGGGTTCCCTCTTGAACAGCGCCCGGCCCACCCACTCCTGCTGCTCTACTGGCAGCGTCTGCCTCCAGCTGACAGGAAGCAGCTGAAACACACACACAGCATACAGCAGAGACACAGTTAGTGAGAGTGCAGCAGACAGGCACACATTAACACACACGTCATACATACCTCTTTGCCAGAGGCAGGTTTCTTAGGCGCCATCGGTACTGGCCCTGGCCCTGGCTCTGGCCTTGGCCCTGGCCCTGGCTCTGGCCCTTCCAGTGGCTGCTCGGAGGAGGAGAGAGAGGAAGAGGGGACCACAGCTGTTGGGGTGTCCCTGGACGTGCCTGACAAACACATGTCAGTGTTAGGGCGATGCATTACAAGTGCATTACAAGTGGATTACAAGTGAATTCACATCAAAATGTACACTTACTGGGAGAGTCGACCTCGGCGACAACGGCAAGCATCTTAGCGTCAGATAGGTCACAGGAGGAGGTGCCTGGTGGCAAAGGACAACATAGATGAAGCACTGGTGTACTGTTGAAAGCACAGGCTGTTTTGTAGACAGTGCAGTGCAGTTACCTGGCTGTGGCTCTGATTTTTTGTCCCGGGCCAGCACATAGTTTTGGAAGGTATGCATCCTGGACCCAGCTCCTAGCTTCTTTTGCTTGCGTAACCAATCGACATAGCTGTAACAGAGCAAAGAAATACACACAAAATCAACACACAGACACACATGCAGTACATACACACACACACACACACACACTACTTACGTTCGACTCTCCCGGTCCCTCGCATTGTACAAGGACTTGTACGAACGGTGCGCGTGCTCACCAAACCCCAACAGCGTGTCATCCACCTCATTTGTACTCTGAAGAGATAAGATAGTCCTTTATTTGTCCCGCAGAGGAGAAATTTGCATTGTTATAGCAGCAAGACAGTAAAGATAAAGATGATAAGTAATAAACATGCATGACCAAAAAAAGAAAATTACAACATACAAACATGTTAACACTGACTGCAAAAAATATGTTAGAAATAGAATGTAGGACGTACTTTATAAACAGCACAATATACACAGTATGGACTTGATATTTGCAGTATGAATATGTATAGGTATATTGCAAATTGACAGTATATTGCACGTGGAAGCCTGGTTATATGTGGTCTACTGCGAGCAGTGTTTGTTGTACAGTCTAACAGCTGCAGGAAGGAGCGACCTGCCATACCTGCTTGGAGCTCTCGCCCAACCTACGCCTGGCAATGGCTGTCACCATGGGTGGGAAAAGCCCTGCGTAGGAGGCAAGAGCGTCCTTGTTTGCCATGAGGGGCGTTCTCATGGTCATCCCTTCCTCTCTCTCCTTCTTGTGGGACGCCAAGATGGAGACGGCGTACCCCACATCGTTTTCCAGCAGCCACCGAAAGGTTTGGCCGCAGTACTGGCCAAACTGGAGCTCAGTCTCAGCCAGCACCATTTCGTCAGAGCCGTCCCCCTTTTGACAGGCTCTAGCCCTCGCCTCAGCCTCAAGGACGTCAGGCCTCTGTGTCCTCCTCACAATGGCAGTGGTCTGCTGGCGGTGTTTTGTGGCCAGGGCCACCGCCGCAGCAGTAGGACGAAGGGTGAGATCATTGGAGGAGGGCTCGAAGTGGAAGGTGGGAGAAAAAAACATTTTCTGAAAGACAAGAAGCAGCTTAACAGTACATTATAATACACTTCACTGACTAATTGCACTGTTGTTACACACATGACCTGTCTACACCCCCCCAGGGTGTTAGAATAACACTGTTTATATCGATGGGGTAATGTCAGCATATCAGCAGCCCATTAGGAGTATTAGGGTAATACTGTCAACTTTAATCAGCATATCAGACATTACAAATTGACAATGGCTGGTCAGTGACCTACTGTCTCGCGCACACACACATACACACCGCGAAAGAATATTACTCGGAATATTTGTCAAATTATATCAAGAAATTCACAATAATTCGTTCCAGCATTTATACCACACTTAGCCAAGAGTCTATAGAATATAAAACCGTCGTCCGAACTCAGTATTTGCATGTCTCGCGCACACACACACACACACACACACACCGCAAAAGTATATTACGTCGGGATATTTGTCAAATTATATCAAGAAATGTACAACAATTCGTTCCAGCATTTATACCACACTTACCCGAGAGTCTATAGAATATAAAACCGTCGTCCGAACACAGTATTTGCATGTCTCGCACGCACACACACACACACCGCAAAGTATATTATTGGAATATTTGTCAAATTATATCAAGACATTCACAATAATTCGTTCCAGCATTTATACCACACTTACCCGAGAGTTTATAGAATATAAAACCGTCGTCCAAACACAGTATTTGCACGTCTCGCGCACGCACGCACGCACACACACACACACACCGCGAAAGTATATTACTCGGAATATTTGTCAAATTATTTCAAGACATGAGCAACAACAGTAAAGAAATAAAATCACACAGAACACTAATGCTGTATTGTGCTGTTATGAAGACAAAAACGGCATAACTTACGTGATGATGCTCAACGACTACTGAACTTCGCCTGCGACAAGTCCGTCTGGGGGAGGGTGAAACACAAACGGCTAATGCCTGTAGAGGAGTAAAATAGAACAGTCCAATGAAAACATGCATGGTTTGCACTCTGTGTACACATTATTTAGAACCTTCCAGTGAAAACACGATTGCGCTGCTGGGAGGCGAGACTTAAGGAATTAAGACATTTAGGACAGAGGAGGTCCTCAAAAATATATTACATCCGTAGTGGTTTAGCACTACCATAGAGAATGAATAGGAAACGTTTTAGGGCCGTTTAGCTAAATAACTATGGGCCCCATTCCCGGGCAATGCAACATTTATTTGCAACATTTATTAATATTTAAATGAATCAGAAACTACTTGTGGTCAAAAATATATTACATCCGTAGTGGTTTAGCACTACCATAGAGAATGAATAGGAAACGTTTTAGGGCCGTTTAGCTAAATAACTATGGGCCCCATTCCCGGGCAATGCAACATTTATTTGCAACATTTATTCATATTTAAATGATAAATAATCAGAAACGTTCATGCTGTGCCACCTCTTCTTTCCACTCAGAAAAGACCGTCTCCTTACTGTTCAGCCAAGCGGGAAACAGCGCCGCCAAAAACCTACTTGTGGTCAAAAAATATATTAAATCCGTAGTGGTTTAGCACTACCATAGAGAATGAATTGGAAACGGTTTACGGCCGTTTAGCCAAATAACTGTGGGCTGCAATGCACTGGCCCGGGTTCGATTCCCGGCTTATGCGACAATATTTATTTTTCCTTACGTATTCTGGCATTTGATATTGTAATATATACATGTAGAATAATAGATAATAGATAGATCGCTACCACTGCAATACCTATTACTAATAATATTCATATACTAGATATATTGAAATCTAAATACCACTGTAAAACCTATTAATAATATTTAAATAATAAATAATCAGAAACGTTCATGTTTCTGGACACTGACAACAATATCACCGAACAAACCTGGTACCAGTTGATATAAAACAGTCTTCATCCATGCGAATAAAAAGCATTAATTCCCTATTTGAACAAAAAAGCTTCCACTTAAAGTTAAAAACATGAATGAATGGCAAACGTTTCAGGGCCGTTGCAAAGCACATTGGCCGGGAATGGGGCCCATACTTATTGAGCTAAACGGCCATAAAACGTTTCCCATTCATTCTCTATGGTAGTGCTAAACCACTACGGATGTAATATATTTCTGACCACAAGTAGGTTTTTGGCGGCGCTGTTTCCCGCTTGGCTGAACAGTAAGGAGACGGTCCTTTCTGAGAGAAAAGAAGAGGTGGCACAGCCGCAGCGGAGAAACAGAAGACAGCGTCTTTTTTCTCGTTCCTCGACATGTTTTACGAACGTTTTGTACTTTTCAAAGTGGAAGCTTTTTTGTTCAAATAGTGAATTAATGCTCTTTATTCACGTGTATGAAGATTTTTTTATTATCTTTTATATGTTTTATAACTTTTTCCAATTCTTAAAGCGATAGACCACCTGGAATCTGTTTAGAGAGTCAAACGTCTCCCAGCTGGCTTTAAACTTGAACTCAACCTATAGTTTAAACCTATAAATCTATATGTCTGCTGTGCAGCTCTTTCTACAAGCCTTACATACAAACTATATTATCAAATAAAAGTTATGTGTTACGTAAATGAAAATAATAAATAACTGCAATGGTGAAAATCAAATGCCAGATACTTAAGGAAAAGAAAATCAAGATTGTTGCATTGGCCGGGAATCGAACCCGGGCCTCCCGCGTGGCAGGCGAGAATTCTACCACTGAACCACCAATGCTTGTTGTTCCAACCATGTGACCCATGATTTTCGATTGTCCAATGAGATGCGTCGTAACATTTGAGAATTGTGTGAAAATACCTGTCGTAGCATCACCTTCTCAATAATCTCAATATCTTCTCAATAATCCCTTCTGAAAGGGGCAACCAGAACAAGTATGGCGGGCATTACATTACATTACATGTCATTTAGCAGACGCTTTTAGCCAAAGCCACCAACAATAAGTGCATTTAAACATTTGGGTACAAACAAGAGCTAGAAGTAAGTAAGAGCTTCAAGTAAGCCAAACTATAAAGTGCTAGCTATCTATCTATGTCCCGGTGTCAATGGGGAGCTCGTTCCACCATTTGGGAGCTAGGACAGAGAACAGTCTCGAGTTCTGTGAATGCCTCTGCGATCCTCTCAGTGAGGGGCAGAGTGGGCGGGCTGGGGTGTAGGTTTTGATCATGTCCTGGATGTAGGCTGGACCGGATCCGTTTGTAGCATGGAAAGCAAGCACTAGAGTCTTGAAGCGGATGCGAGCAGCTACAGGAAGCCAGTGAAGGGAGCGGAGGAGCGGTGTAGTGTGGGAGAATTTGGGTAAGTTGAAGACCAGTCGAGCTGCTGCATTCTGGATGAGTTGCAGAGGTCGTATGGCACACGCAGGGAGACCAGCCAGGAGGGAGTTGCAGTAATCCAAGCGTGAGATGACAAGAGCCTGGACCAGAACCTGTGCCGCCTTCTGGGTTAGAAGAGTCCGTATCCTTCTGATGTTGTGCAACATGTATCTGCAAGATCGAGCTGTTGCAGCAATGTTGGCAGTGAGGGAGAGATGGTCATCAAGTGTCACACCCAGGTTCCTTGCAGTATGAGAAGGAGCTACCACAGCGTTGTCGAGGATGATGGACACATCTGTGGTGGGAGAGGCCTTTCCTGTGAGAAAAAGTAACTCGGTCTTGTCGAGATTGAGTTTCAGGTGATGGTCAGATATCCACTGAGAGATGTCAGTCAGACAAGCGGAGATCCCAGTAGCTAGAGGACAGGGTTCCGACACAGATCCTCTCCAGGTTACTCTGTATGTTCGGTTTTGAAGGTTGAGGATGAGAGTAGGGTAAGTGCAAAGCCTGAGACACCTAGTTCTTGAAGGGAGGAAGTAAGGATCTGGTGGTTAACTGTGTCAAACGCTGCAGAAAGGTCCAAGAGGATGAGAGAGAGGCAGCCCTGGCAGTGTGGAGTTGCTCAGTGACAGCAAGAAGTGCAGTTTCGAGAAGGTTGTTCCAGTGAAGGTAGGAAGAGAGTTGATTAAAGATAGCACGCTCCAGAGTTTTGGAAAGAAAAGGAAGAAGAGAGACAGGTCTGTAGTTATTTACTTCAGACGGGTCAAGGCTATTTCAGGGGGTCCACAGACTATGACAATGAATTTGTTTCTCGACCAATGAATTGCAATCTGAGTTTCTTAATGTTAAAATGTACATACTAAGCACACAGGAGATCAGATTTGTGTGTATAATTTGCAGTTTATTAACAATGTACAAAATGTAAAACACAACTTGGCAACAATTTTTCAATAATGACATCATTTTTACAAAAATGATGAAAATGCTCTCTCTGGTACTCACTCACAGTTACCCACTCACACACACACACACACACACACACTGGACACAGCTGGCTCCGGGTCTGGCTCACCAACATCTTCGTCAGAATCAGAGGTTTCTGTGTCCTCCTTCGATGGAACTGCATTGTATAAAAATATTAATATTAGAAATGCAACCGTTATTGAAAAAACAACCCACATCAGTAACCAACATTTCAAATATCTAAAACTTAACTTAAAATTACTGAACTGAGCATTTGATTGTGACTACGACTGCTTCTGTAGATGCTCTGACCTGGTGATGATGGGCTGTGTTGTGCCTCACATTCTCACTCCTGACTAGTCACAGGATGGAAGCTGCAAGGACTGCTGATCTCAGAGCTGAGTTCTTTCTGTCTGTCTGTCTGTCTCATCTTTGCCTGACTGTCAAGTATCTTGTCCCCCTGACTTTTCATTCTCAACTGACCCTATATTTTAGTTTCAGATTTATGTAATGTATACAAACATACCAGTAACGTATACCAACAGTATAGAGACATAACACAGGGCAAGACGTGAAGGATAAACAGAACATGAAACAGCTAGCTGGCTGATTGTCTGCTAGTTTCAGTCCTCTAAAATCATCGGATAAACATGTAAATGCATCCTAAGCAGCAACCCGAATTAAATGTAACGTTAGCCGTTGGAAGCTGACACTGGTCATCTGTAGACACCATGAGATGTAACTTAATGTTAACATTGTTAACTTTATACCCGTGGCTCCTAATGAGTCACTGTCAGTGCCTTATTACGACACCCCCGTAAAACTTACTTTAGAATGAGGATTTCACTGTCCATGAAGTCTATTTATCCTACCTCTCTTCTTCTTTTTCGTCGTGTCATGTGTTGATCCGCTGTCCTGTTCTCCTGGCTCAACACACTCCAGCAACGATAAACGGTTCTCTTCTTCTAATAAATGTGGATTACAACTCTTTGCGCCAACTAGTGTACAGGAGGGGCTTAGCAGTCAATAGGCGTCACTGATTTAAAAATGCAACTGGCTCCTTGCGACAAGACGTGCGGTAGCGTAATATGTCAATCATCTGGGGGGCGCACCTGGGGGGTCCAATCAGATTTCAGGGGGGTCCAGTGCTACCCCGGCCCCCCCTCTAGCTCGGCCTCTGACTGGCAGTTCCACAGGCCCCCTGCAACAAGATGGTGGATGTGTGTGGAGCGGGTGGGATAGATAAGTGAGGACAGATTACGGTGATGCTGTGAGTGAATGTGAGGTTTGTAATATCTGCGAGAAGAAAGAAAAAAAAAGTGCACATATATGAAAGGTAGAAAAACAATTGCAGGCAGGTACTTAGCCTCCTTGTTAGCCTCCTTGTTAGCCTCCTTGTTAGCCTCCTTGTTAGCCTCCGGTTTAGAGTCCTTTGTCTGCCACTGAAGCTGCCGCTTCAAAGTGAATGCTGCTTTTTTAAAAGACACCTGATTAGGGGCTGATTGGTTACAGCTGTGTTGGCCACTCCCCTGTAGCCAATGGAAATTCAATGAAGTTTTTTTTTAAATACTTAGCTTAATTCCAGTAGTCCTATGAGATACCCAGAACGTCCAAATGCACACTGAGAAATGCTGGTTTGGGTCTGGTTTAAATCTTACTCAGCTGTGTTGGCTACTCCCCAGACAAGTCAAAAGTCAAGCAACCCAGCTAGATACAATAGCAATTAATGAAAAAGCAACAAAATAAGAAAGACCTACAGAAGTGATACTTAGCTTAATTCCAGTAGTCCTATAAGATACCCAGAAAGTCCAAATGCACACTCGACTGTCTTTCTGAAGGTTTATTTCACACACACACACACACAGTTAGCGGAAGCTAGACAGCAGTTAAACAGCAGTGAGACTCGTCAGTTAGTCAGTAAAACCGACAAGTCGCACAGGTTCTGATGATAGTAGATTTACAAAGGCACATACGAAGGTTAATATACAACAAAGGGGCTTTGATAATGCACTTTAAAGGCAACAGTGCTTTGATACCAGTTATGTAGATTATTATTTGGATGCTGGCGTACACAGGCTGACCTTAGTCTTCTGTCAGAAAAACTGCAGCTACTCCAGAGGTTTATTTAACCCTTCTTTATTTCTCAAAATGGGAACAGTGTACAGGATGTGTTGTTGTGTGGTTTCCTGAGATATATAAATAAAGGGAACAGTAATGTATTAGTACATTATAATGTAACATAGTTGTGAACTAAACACACAAATAGTACTATACAACAAATGCAGTGAGAATGATGACAACAATGGTATTCTCTATTGGCCACACGGGGGCGCCTCAGACCGCATCATGACAATTTATCACCAGCAACTGTAATAAACATTAATTGTGTTCGATGTAGAACCCATCCGTGGTATAACACACACAATCAAACGGCGTTATGTGTCTAGGACACATATATAAGGTAATCTGAACATATTAACCAGCCTGTGTTAATATATCTTACATTATTATGTCGCGCGCGAGAGTAATAATCACAACATGGCGGCCGGTCCAGGCTCACGCCAGGTATAGCAGGAGACTGCGTACTACTTAACAGTGTGTATAAACTTACGTCTCACTCACGCACGATGAACACAATATAACGGTGGGGACAACTACAGATTCAACTCCATTCACTACCGTCACTGCCGTAGAATACGTGCACAGCACTCCGCGTAACTTCACTGACTTTGCTGGCTTCGGGGTCACTCGGGACTACTCGGGTCTTTCCGGTATCGTTCGGCGCCGTGACTGTGGCGTTCTGAACACGGCAGAGCAGGGAAGTTTGCACAGCCGCCCCCAAATTCCCCTGGTGAATTTGCAGTACTCCAAAGGTCCCTGCTGTTCCGTACAATCAGTCTCAGTCCTCTGGCATTGCTGGCAGGGGGATGAGTTTAGCCACAGGCCGTGTGTATGTAGATCCTTTGATGTTTATCTCAGCTGTACGTATCCTGCCGTCATCACTGGGGATCACTTTGGTGATTCTTCCTATTGGCCACCGAGCTCTTGGCAGCTGTGGGTCAATAATCATGACCACCTGATCGGGAGTGAGGTCCACCTTAGGA
Organism: Solea solea; assembly: GCF_958295425.1. Lineage (NCBI taxonomy): Eukaryota > Metazoa > Chordata > Actinopteri > Pleuronectiformes > Soleidae > Solea > Solea solea. Next base: position 11,003,521 of record NC_081135.1, read on the forward strand.
CTATGCCACTTCCGACGGTGTTGAAGGTTGGGGAGATAATTCTTGGTGAACTGGAGCCAAAAGTGATCCGCGAGCACCTGACTGTGTTTCCAGCGGCGGCGTCCAAGCAGGTCACTATTGTGATACACAACTTGTGGTAGTGATGCATCCCGCCGCCCCATGAGTTGGAGATTTGGCGTTATGGGGTCAGGATCTGCGATGTCTGATGTAGCATAGCCAAGGGGCTTAGAGTTGAGAATTCCCTCGACTTCTATCAGGACCGTCCTGAGGACTTCCTCTGGGAGCACTTGGTCTTTCAGGACAACTTGCAGGGAAGCTTTAACGGATTTGATCTCTCTCTCCCAAACACCTCCGAAATGAGGTGCAAGTGGTGGATTAAATCTGAAGCTGATGCTCTGTTCAGCAAGCTGGTCCTGTAGTGCTGGTTCAAGTGTGGCGAAGGCTTCTTGCAGTTCTCTATCTCCTCCTCGGAAATTAGTGCCTCGGTCACAGAGAATCTCGAATGGCTTCCCTCTTCTTGCCACGAAGCGTCGTAAGGCAAGCAAAAAGGAGTCAGTGTCCATACTGCACAAAAGGTCCAGATGCACACAGCGAGTGGTGAGACATTTAAAGACAATACCCCACCTTTTCTCGCGTCTGCGGCCTATTTTGACGTTATACGGGCCAAAACAATCTACCCCAGTAGACCAGTATGGGGGTTGGTTGATGCGCAACCGTGCAGCTGGCAGGTCAGCCATCTGAGGAATGACAGGCTTGCTGCGCCATTTGTGGCACTCTGTGCAGCTATGCTGATGTTTTTTGACAGCTTGACGTCCACGAATGATCCAGTATGTCCTCCTTATTCCTGCAAATACACGGTCAGGACCTGCATGAAGCAACCGGTTGTCATAGTCCTGTATGAGCAACTTCGTGATATGATGGTTTGGCGCCAGGATGATAGGATGGATGGTGTCCTCTTCTAGAGTCTCTGCCTTTCGAAGGCGACCTCCGACCCTTATCAGCTCCACATCTTTGTCGTAGACAGGGGACAGAGACAGCAAGCTGCTATTAGAGCTGAGAGGTTTACCTGTTTGTAGGGCAGTGTACTCCGCTGGGAAACTCTCCTGCTGTGCTCTCTTTAGGATAGCAACTTCTGTGTTTACTCTGTCCGCTGCTGTCATAGGAGGGACTGCCGCCCCCTGTAGGGACTGGAACGTGGCATCTACCAGTTCTGACCAGGATTTGGACTGGGTTACATCTGAGACGGGAAGGCTGCTTGCTGTGATGTTTCCACAGAAGAAGGTATCACGGGTTTCTTCAGCTGGTGTAGATGTGGAACTTACAGCGGGATCAGTTGGCCACTGAGCTGGTGGCTGGAAAAGGAAACTTGGGCCACATGTCCAGCGGTTGGGCTTCACTAGATCCACCAGAGATTTTCCACGGGTGATATCATCAGCAGAATTGTCTTCTGAAGGTACATATCTCCAGTCGTCTGCTTCAACTAGCTCTTGGATCTCTGCTATCCGTGTCCCCACAAATACCTTGTACTGCCGAGATTCGGATTGGATCCAGTGCGAAACAGTCGTGGAATCTGTCCACAGTGTTGTTCTCTTTACTGGCAGAGTCAGCTCTGAGTGCAAGACCTTAGCCAATTGTGCACCTGACAGGGCCGCACACAGCTCCAGGCGAGGTATTGACAGTTGTTTCTTCGGCGCTACACGGGACCTTGCCATCACAAATGCTACCTGTACCTCTCCGTCACTATCTTCGACCCTCATGTATGCTACAGCACCGTAGGCTTTCTCTGAGGCATCGCAGAAGATGTGTAGTTCAACAGGGGTGTCAGCAGGAACATTGGCAGTGTAGCAACGTGGCAATGTGATGTGTTGAAGGTGTGAGAGTTCACCTTCCCATGCTTGCCATACAGGGAGGAGGCTGTCCAAAATGGGCTCATCCCATCCTCTCTCTTTTCTCCACAGGGCTTGAACAATGACCTTGGCACGTGTTGTATATGGAATGATGTAGCCAAGGGGATCATATTGACTGGCTAGAACCCGATATACATATCGCATGGTTGGTTCAGTCACTGGGATGGTTCGGTGTTTGTATCCAAGAGTGTCAAGTCTGCAGTGCCACAGGAGTCCAAGTGTTGACTCCTGTGGGTCGGTCTTATTCGCAGTCAGCCATAACTCGCATCCTGCTGATTTGGCTTCAGGAGGTAGATGGGCGATAACATCAGGCATGTTGCTGGACCACTGTCTCATATCAAAGCCTCCACTGGCAAAGAGAGCTCTCATCTTGTCGATGAGCTGTCTGGCTTGATCCTGAGACTGTACAGACTGGAGACAGTTGTCTACATAGAATGCCTGCAGCACAGATTGGACCACGTCTTCATTGCCCTCACTGTGTTCTTCCACATGACGCTGTAAAGCATAGGTTGCACAGCATGGGCTGCAGGAAGTCCCAAATGGCAAAACACGCCACTCATAGACATCTGGGATGTGCTCTCTCTCACCATCACGCCACAGGAAGCGGAGGAGTGGCTGGTCTTCAGGGAGGAGGCGCACCTGATGAAACATGCCGCGAATATCTCCACTGATGGCCACAGCATGTTCTCTGAATCGCAGTAGCACACCAAGCAGTGGTGCACTCAGGGTAGGACCAGGGAGTAGGTTGTTATTAAGGCAGGCTTGGTGATAGTTGAATGAGCAGTTGAATACTACTCTTGCTTTACCATTATGGTAAACAAGATGGTGAGGGAGAAACCATGATTCCTTTGTACTGTTCACCTCTTCAGCGTTGATCTTGACAACATATCCAGCTTTCTCCAATTTGTGTATCTCCTCATTATACACTGCAGATTGTTCTGGGTCAGTAGCAAGGCGGCGCTCTGTTGCTCGGAGGAGAGCCATCGTGGCCGTAGGTGGAGCATGGAGCGTGGGTGAGTTTGGTTTACGCAACAATGGAGTAGCATATCGGGACACACCGTCGACTGTGACTCTGATGGTCTTCTGCTCCAGTTGTTCTATAGCTGCTTTATCCTCACCAGAGCGTGTCACCTCCTTACTGTTCCTGAATGGCAACGTGTCCAACTTCCAGAGTCTTTCAACATTTTGATGTAGCTCTTCCGAAGAGGAGAGGAATGAAGAATGAAGGCAGCTGTTCTCACCTGATGAATGCTGCAGGAAGGTAGCAGGTCCCTGCACAGCCCATCCCAGAGCCGTGCACACAGCTACAGGTCCACCTATGGGGCCAGACCGGACTGGGAGTACTGGTGTTATCAGGTGAGGGTTGTCAGAACCGATGAGTAACATAGGCTTGGCCTTGTTGTAAGAGTGCAATGGAATGTCTCTCAGGTGTTGGTAGCTTCGTTTCAGGTTGTCAGCTACACATGATTGGTCAGCCAGATTCAGCTCTGCTGCTGTGAAGGCATGATGAATGTCGTATGTCGTACCTTTCTTCGTCAAGGATGACGCTTTGAGTGAGACTGTAGCTCCCTTTAACTGTACCTTGTCCTGTCTGATTGTTCTCAGGGACAGGGTTTCTTCTTTCCCCTTTAAACCAAGGTGATGTACAGCTGCCGGTAGGATGATTGTTCTTTCAGAGCCGTCGTCAAGGACAGCGTACGTATCGAGTGTTTTCTTCCCATTGTGCAGGCGTACTGGGACAACTTTCAGCATTACTCGACCTGAATGGCTGATTTGGTCCATGTAAACCATGCTGGGGGATGTACTCACAGTTAGGACAGTCTCTGTTTGAGCCACATCATGGAGCACAATGAGGTGTTGTTCTCCACAAGTGGAACAGGGCTTTTTTAAAGTGCAGTTGTCAGGGGTGTGTCCTCTTCCACACCTCCAGCATCTTTTCTTCTCTTTAATCCAGTCAGCCTTTGCATGGTTTGTAAGTTTAGCAAAATCACCGCAGACATTGAGGTAGTGTTCTTGATTGTTACAGTACGGGCAATAAGGCTTAAACCTGTCACGCTTCTTAGACTGTAGCGGGGTGTTGGATGCAGGAGCTGGATTAGGTTGCTGAGCCCCCTGGTGGTTACCAAGTAGAATGGTTGTAGACTTTACCCTTTGCTGTTTCGCTGATCTGCGCTCCCGGCTATCAGCATGTGTGGGTTCTGGTTGACATGCACTCATCCGACGGGACACTTGCAGAGTCTGGACTTTCCTCTCAAGCCATCCTGCCAGGTCAGGAAGAGTATATGTCCTGTCGCTGCCACTCTGGATAATTCCCCTATTGAAGCAGTATTCAGCGAAGGCATCTCTGAAGTTAGCAGGCAGTTTCGTAAGCAGTGTGTCAACATGAGAACCACACAGCAGTTCTGGAGATAAGGGACCTTGCATCGTGCTTAACATGCCCACAAGTGTTCCAACTGCTGCTGCAAAGTCTTCAATACCTTGATAGTCTCCAGCCTTCACCAGTGGAGGGTTCAATATGGCATTAAGTTCTCCCTGTACAAGCTGTCTAGGCTGACCATATCTCTGCATGAGGGCTTGCATGGCAGTAGTGTATGGCGTTGCACTGTTGATGAACCGCTTGGCTATTTGAAGTGCAGCAGGGAAACGGAGATGGTCGATAAGGACTTGGTACTTGTAGTCTTCGCTTAAGTGTCTGTGGGGCCCGAGGACACTGTCCAGGCCCTTTTTGAGCAGCAGGAAGTCACTCTCCCTCCCTGAGCTAAAAACGGTCAGTCTGGGCTTGGGAATGCCATATGATGAAGCAATAACCATCTCTAGAACTCCTGGTGCATTATCTGGAGGCCGCACCGGTGCAGTGGGATGCTGAGGATAATAGTGCTGGACAGGGGGAGCAAGATATTGTGCAGGAGGATAGGGATATTGTTGAGGGGGGGGCTGCCAATATCTCGACGTGCTGTATGCTGACTGTGCTGGGGCCGGTGCAGTCTGGATCGGCAGGGAAGGAACTGCGGAGACTGCAGGTGGCACCAGTGAGGTAGTGGGTGTTGGTCGTATCATGTTGCCTGGGGGCACAGGTTGTGCAGGCGTGGCCCATGATACAGGGTCGACCTGGTCAGCAGCAGCTGATGAAACAGAATCCTTACGTCTCGTCTGTGACATGGGAGCAGATTGTGTTGTCTCAGCCTCTGATGCTTGATCCACATCATCTGCCAGCGATGCGAAGGATGCTTTATCCGCTGCCTTGGTCAGTGTAGCAGAGGGTGCAACGCAAACCGATGAGGCCGTGGCTGTGTACTGATCTTGATAGAGGGGCACCGACTGAGCTGGAATGTGTGATGCAGACGTATACTGTGCCGTCCTAGCAGGACTGTGACACATGTCGATCCTCTCTAGATGGGGAAGGCTACTGTACCGAGACATATCCGCAGCATATCGATGTGGGCGATGTGTAGGGTGAGTATAGCCGACCTGCGGGTGAGGAGTCAGTCTTACATTGTCCATTTCAGCTTCCAGCTCTTTCATTTGGTGTCTTATAGTCTGCCAGCGTACCTCTAGATGCTGAAGTCTCTCATCAGGGCTCTCATGGGTTTGATATGTGGGCCCTGGATAGGGAAGGTTTCCTCCCATGTTGGGTGGTGCTACATATGTGGATGTCACCGGCGACACTGTCCCTGTCATAGTGGGATGAAGGGGTTGAAGCGGGTAGCTGAGCTCGTAGTCCTCCAGATGTCCGGGAATGCGTCGCACCCTGCTGGGACGGGGACTCGGTGGCTGCTGCCCATCATAATATCCTCTGCTTGTAGCCATGGTGCAACTTGTGTACATCCGGCTCGAAGGACCACTTGTAGATTATTATTTAGATGCTGGCGTACACAGGCTGACCTTAGTCTTCTGTCAGAAAAACTGCAGCTACTCCAGAGGTTTATTTAACCCTTCTTTATTTCTCAAAATGGGAACAGTGTACAGGATGTGTTGTTGTGTGGTTTCCTGAGATATATAAATAAAGGGAACAGTAATGTATTAGTACATTATAATGTAACATAGTTGTGAACTAAACACACAAATAGTACTATACAACAAATGCAGTGAGAATGATGACAACAATGGTATTCTCTATTGGCCACACGGGGGCGCCTCAGACCGCATCATGACAATTTATCACCAGCAACTGTAATAAACATTAATTGTGTTCGATGTAGAACCCATCCGTGGTATAACACACACAATCAAACGGCGTTATGTGTCTAGGACACATATATAAGGTAATCTGAACATATTAACCAGCCTGTGTTAATATATCTTACATTATTATGTCGCGCGCGAGAGTAATAATCACAACATGGCGGCCTGTCCAGGCTCACGCCAGGTATAGCAGGAGACTGCGTACTACTTAACAGTGTGTATAAACTTACGTCTCACTCACGCACGATGAACACAATATAACGGTGGGGACAACTACAGATTCAACTCCATTCACTACCGTCACTGCCGTAGAATACGTGCACAGCACTCCGCGTAACTTCACTGACTTTGCTGGCTTCGGGGTCACTCGGGACTACTCGGGTCCTTCCGTTATCGTTCGGCGCCGTGACTGTGGCGTTCCGAACACGGCAGAGCAGGGAAGTTTGCACAAGTTATAAAGCAAAATAGAATGAATTTTTATTCCACCTGCATTCATTAACATCCAACTACAACTCAGCCACGAAACATATGCTCATTTTAACCAAAATGTCACAGCACTAAGGAGCTACTAGAGTGTTGTAAGTCATTTTTTTTGCTTGGTTTTTCTATTGACTCAACATTCAAGATTGTTATTTAATGAGAGTCTGCTATACTAATGAATCTTTGTGCGTACTGCCAGCTGCTGCTGCTCCATTCTCCTCATCGTCGTCGTTGTCAGCTGAACTGGGTCGAGCCACGGCAACGAAAACAGGTATAGTGAAAGTCCACACCTGTTGGATTGAGCCACCATGAATTGCTCTCCAAAATCGAACCATGAATTTAACCGTTCTCTTTGTGTGTTTTCAGTGTTCCGGCCATGTTCTGGCCTTGTTATATAATATTGTGTTTGCATGATGGTGTTCCTACTAACCAATAGGGTTCGTGAATTGATTTCCTCAACGTTGAGGGTAAGTACCCATTTTTTTCTTCTTCATGCATGTTAGACAACATCAGAATTCATATTGCTTCCCCTGCTCAGACTAATACAGGCTAAATATTGTTATAACTGAGTATCAATCCATACACAAGTGTGTTTATGTGTGTATGAATAAACTCTAAAAAATAACTAACACAAACTAGGGGTAGTATAAGCATGAGGGCAAAAGAACAACAACAACAACAGCAAATCAACAAATCAATCATCAACAATAACGAATCGATCTCTATATATTAACAACTAACCTAACTCCATAATATTAAAAACAAACCAACAAAAACAGTGAGGGACTTTAGAAAAACAAAAGCACACCATCACACTCAAATGAAAATTATGACTCAGGGTCACAACAGTACCCCTTGAATTTGTAAGACTTAGCAGGTGAAGTAATGAGTATATATACAAGTATACGTATGAGTGATATTTGCGTGATTTCTGCCTTTAGCCAGACAAATTGTGTCACTTTTGTAACTGACATTTAAATGACTCCTTAAGTGCCTTCCTTCACTGTCAAGACCACCTGCTGACACTAAAGGGAAAGAAGACAAGACGCTAGTGGATGGTATTTGCTCTTGAATTTGTGCCTCCATCTTCAATGCTGTAATCCGTCAATCTATTACAAGTTGTACTTAAATGTTACAATTTGTCCTTTTATTACACAGTCTAAAATAAAAAGAATAAAAAGCACAAATGTTATGACATCTCACTAATCTTTTTCATTTTCCACCCTTGTTCTAACAGCTGGTCCTTCTGTTGTTGTGCCCCGACTGACACTCAGACCAACCGCTCATACTACACCTGAGCCGCCACCCAGTAAGATGTTACTAGTACTACTCTTAACTACTCTGGAGATGTTACTCTACCACCACATTGTGTCCAATAAAAATGATTGCATCTCACTTACTACTTTTTTTTTGTCTTTGGTTCTCCTTGCCACAGCCGAGCCCCCTGCCTTGGCTTCCCCACTGGCACAGATAGCAGATGAGGACATAAACAGTTGGAGCTGCTCGCATCATCAGAAGACTTGGATGAGGACAGAACTCCAGTCTCTGGGACTGTGGCCTGGGTTCCAACATATGCTCAAGCCAGGGCCCGCGCTTTCACTATGGCGTCTCCCCCCACAGCCTGAACTCATGGACACGGCGTCAACTCTCCAGTCCCGCAACCTCTTCCAGCTCCATCCGTTTTTTATCTGGAAACCTGAGAGCGGCATAATGGTGAGGCTGAGGGATAATTATGTACTCCCTTGCCTTCACGGTTGTCCAAAGCCAGACGTTGTCTCAGCCGGTGTGGGAAGGCCTCGAGTGATTGTCGGCACCAACAGACAATACTACATCTTTGCTTCGCGACTTTGCTGCAAGATGTGTAAGCGGATGTGATTTGCCGACAGTCCTCGGTGGCTGGACAAACTGCCAAAGCGCTTCACAAACATTGTGCCAGCATTCCTGACTTACAAGAAGGCCTTTTGTAAGTCTGTGCTTCATGAGCTGAGGCGCACTGGCAGGTCTGTTCTGACATGGCAAAGCAGGTGAAAAAACTGCTGCATCTCAAGTATGAACGAGCTCGACTGGCATACCTCTGCAGCATTCAGAACACCTGGGACGCCGAGGGTGGGGTTTGTGGGAAGGAAGACGCGCCACTGTCTTTTGGAGCCTATGATGACACGGATGGATGGTGTGGAGTCTCTGTCTCTGCCTCCTACTTATCAGACTGCCTCACTGATGAGTGCAAGCTCCTGCAGCGCACTTCTGGACAGGTCTTACGCTCTGACCACACCAGGAAGGATGACTCACTGGTTCCTGTGTCCCCCCCCCCGGCCCGACACCATCCGCAAACCTGACCCCGTCAACTCCTGCACCTGTGGCCCAGCTCCCCCAGCTTCAACCTGCTGAGAGCCATAATGTACAGCCGATGTCCAAAGGAAGCACGGGACATCCAGCTATAAAGGGTAAGTCAGTACCAGTTTCGAGCAACATTTCAAATGCCACTGTAAATGACTTTATGTACTTACCGACATCAGCTGAATAAACATGGGTAAAATAATAATGTTCTTAAAATGCTTTTCTTTGTTCCAGAAACCTCACCTCTGCCACTGGAGACACGGAAGCCGTGGCAAACTGGGGGAAGTGAGACTGTCCATGTCCCCGTTGTGGTGCTGCCACCAGCCACTGTCAATCCAGTCGATCCGGACCATGTGCCACCTGAAAAGCCATTGGCAGAGGACAAAGTACAGAAAATGTTACAGGACATATTGCAGCAGCAGCAGCAGTTTCAGCAACAGCTACAACAGGTACAGCTGCCGCGGCAGGAGCAGCAAGAAAAGCCACGGCAGACCAAAACATGTCGTGCGTGTGGGCAGCCGATGTCACGCCACCAAAATGATGGATCGTCGATCCATCATTTTTATCAACAAGGTCCTACACGCTACCACTACTGCTCCACAAAGGTCTTCCAGAGGTACTCTGCAGAGGGCCTGACAGACTCCAGGATGCCCTTTGAAGCGTTTGCTCAGACCGCATTCTTTCGGCGTGAGCTGCAGCTGACGAAGGGCAGAGTGGAGGAAAAGGCTGCCAAGAGGAGGAAACTGATGGAACCTGTGGCTCCTCAAACGCAGGGTAGAATGTGCCGCTTCTGCCATACGGCGCTGAAGCAGAGCCCCCACAGCAAACATATCCACACGGGGTTTCCTGGAGTGGCAGGTAAGTACATTTACTGCCCTCTGAAAGTCCTTAACCTCTACAGACCACAAGGTATGCTGAAAGAAATGACATGGAGGGAATTCCAGGCCTCACCCTTTTATGCCATGGAAAAGGAGAGGTGGACAGTGGAGAGAAAAAAATAGAACATGTTGGATGTAATCCTCTCACCATAACCCTAACCACAAACACAAGGAACAGATTTACAGACTTACATGTTCTGTACAGGTGGACTCTGTCATTGGTTGTGGGGAAGGAGTGTGTCAATTGTGTTGTGTGCTTGTGTTGTGTGCACAATGTTGTTATGTTTCATTTTTGAAGGATAAAAAAAAAGATTAAACTTGGACTTGAGTCTTATTTGTCCACAAAGAAATTCTAATCCAAATGTTCTGCTTATTTCTAATCTGAATAACAGGTCAAACTGGTAATTAATAATTTTTTTGGATGCAGCAGAATATCAGTCTTGATTTAAAAAATATGATTTTTGCTGTTTAATATTACATACTATACTTTAACAGTCTCTAATCCATGGTGCGAACTAGGGGGAAGCCAGGGGGGTCTCAGCCCCCCTTGATGAGACATGAGCTCCCCTGGAAACAGGATTTGTGAGATTTGGGGGGGGGGTCTCTAAAATATTGGCAAAATATAGTTTTTTGATTGATTTGATGCATGAGTGGAGGTTGGAGTCGATATGTGGCGATATGTGCTGACATCTCAGAGATATCAGCACGATATCTGATTAGTATGAAGTATCATCTGATAATTATGGGATATTATGCGGAAACTGGCTTCCATAAATAACATAAGTTCAAAAAGTTCGACAACGAAAGATTCTCACTCACTGAAACATGCAGGCGTCCTGACTTTAACTATGAAAACGGGGAAACAGCGCCCCCCAAATCCCGTTAGTGTCCAACAATATATTCCATCCACAGTGTTAAGAAACTACCATAAAGAATGACTAGAAAATCTAGAATCTTAACAATACGTGTGAAAAATAGTGATTCCTCTTGCAGCACTAGCCATCCAAAATTGTGTTGTGGTTAAAAAAGTTTACTGCAATACTGAACTACGCACCTCCTCGTTAGTATAGTGGTGAGTATCCCCGCCTGTCACGCGGGAGACCGGGGTTCAATTCCCCGACGGGGAGATACATTTAGCCATTTTTTTTTCCATGTGGACTAACAAGGGTCACTTTAGACTTGGATTAGTATTATTATTGAAAGCTATCTTCTTCTTGTCAATAGGTTTGGACAGGACGTTATTGTAGCCGAAGCCAGGGCTCTTATTTTGAAGGCCAGAGTAAAAGGGAAAGTGAGGACTGAAAGGAAAATAAATCTAACTTATATGTAAATAAATAAACGAATACTGTGAATAGTAGCACACAATAGTTGTTTTTTTCCAACAAAAGTAAGTATATAAGTAAAGAGACGTTTTAATGACGGACTTCAGTTTACTGTTAAGCCAAGCGGGAAACAGCGCCCCCAAAAACCTACTTGTGGTCAAAAATATATTACAGCTGTAGTGGTTTAGCACTACCATGGAGAATGAATGGGAAACGTTTTAGGGCCGTTTAGCCAAATAACTCTGGGGCCCAGGCCTAAAGAAAAGTTTGAGTAAATTTCACAATAGGACTGCTTGGTTTGGGCCGTTTAAGTAGAATTAATATAAAGGAGAGAATATGGGCTCACTTCACATTAAGAAGCGGCTGATTTGACCACGGAAAACCAAGTGACTGGCTTAACCGCAATCAGTAGCTTATACAAGACAGCTACTCCACCTGCTGGTTTTCTTATCCTTTTATTTATTAATACACCTTTGTTTATTTATTTATTTTTTTACATTCGGTAAAGTTCTTGGTATTCCTATCAATTGGCGATCCGTCTAATCGTAGAAGGTGATGCTACGACAGGTTATGTTCGTTAGTTTAACTCAAATATAACGGAGCATCTCATTGGGCAAATTGATTGGTCACGTGGCTGGAACAACAAGCATTGGTGGTTCAGTGGTAGAATTCTCGCCTGCCAGATACAGGCCGGGCGTGGTTAGCTGCAATGCACTGACAGCCAATCAGACGGCAGCATTTTCATGTATGCTGCTGTCCCCTGATCATTGGTGCTGATCTGGTGCATTAGACATCTAAATCTCAGGATAGAGAGTTTAAAATTGTATCATTCACAGAAGAAACAGAAGTATAAGTAAAGTAGGAAATATTAAACTATAGTAAATATTATGTTAAATATAATATTAAATAATAGTCCAAATCGACTGATATTCTGTTGCACCCAAAAAAAATTATTAATTACCAGTTTCACCTGTTAATTACATTGGAATTAAGCAGAACATTTTAATTAGAATGTCTTTGGTTTGTGGACAAATAAGACTCATAGTTCAAGTTCAAGTTTAACTTTTTATATACTTCAAAAATGAAACATGACAACATTGTGCACACAACACAAGCACACAACACAATGGAGACACTCCTGGATTGTTCATTCAACATGTTCTATTTTTTTCTCTCCGCTGCCCACTTCTTCTTTTCCATGGCATAAAAGGGTGATGCTTGGAATTCCTTCCATGTCATTTCTGTAAGCATACCCTCTGATTTATACATGTTAAAGACCTTTGAAGGGCAGTAAATGTATTTGCCTGCCACTCCAGGAAACCCTGTGTGAATGTGTCTGCCGTGGGGGTTCTGCTTCAGCGTCGTATGGCAGAAGCGGCACATTCGCCCCTGCGTTTGAGGAGCCACAGGTTCCATGAGTTTTCTCCTCTTGGCAGCCTTTTCCTCCACTCTGTCCCTCGTCAGCTGCAGCTCACGCTGAAAGAATGCAGTCTGAGCAAGTGCTTCAAAGGTCATCTTGGGGTCTGTCAGGCCCTCTGCAGAGTATGTCTGGAAGACCTTTGTGGAACAGTAGTGGTAGCGTGTAGGGCCTTGTTGGTAAAAATGATGGACCGATGATCCATCATTTTGGTAGCGTGACACTGGCTGCCCACACGCATGACACGTTTTGGTCTGCCGTGGCTTTTGTTGCTGCTCCTGCTGCTGTAGCTGTTGCTGCTCCTGCCGCTGTAGCTGTTGCTGAATGTCCTGTAGCATTTGCTGTATTTTGTCCTCTGCCAATGGCTTTTCAGGTGGCACACATTTGACATCGACCGGATTGACAGTGGCTGGTGGCAGCACAACAACTGGGACATGGACAGTCTCACTTCCCTCCGTTAAGTCTTGCCACAGCTTCTGTGTCTCCATTAGTTTTTCTGGACTGGTGTTCAGAGAAGAGCTGGTGTTCAGTTGTTTTGCCAGGTGTTTTGTGTACAGTGTAATGTGATGTTTGGTGGTGGGGTGAAGGAGACTATTTGGGTCAGAGGCAGATTGATGGACCATGGCAGCATAGTCCTTGTCCACAAGTTTTACCATCTCTTTCTGCCCATGGTAGGTGTTTAGGAGGCTGTCTATAGCTGCCTTCATTGGTGACGGCCAGCGCTTGTGGTCCAAGACAAAGACTCTTCCACCTGTCTTAATCGGTCCGGTGCGGGCACTCTGTGGGGAGGACCTCAGTGGCAGAGGTGAAGTTTCTGGAACAAAGAAAAGCTTTTTAAGAAAAAGATTGTTTTACCCATATATATTGAGGTGATGTCCATGGCATTTAGAATGTTGGCAGAAACTGGTATTGACTTACCCATTATAGCTGGATGTTCCATGCTTCCTTGGGACATCAGCTGTACATTACGGCTCCCAGCAGGGTGAAGCTGGGGTGGCTGGGCCACAGGTGCAGGAGTGGATGGGGCCAGGTTTACAGATGGTGTCGGGCCAGGGGGTGGAGGCACTGGAACCGGTACATCATCCTTCCCTTTTGACCTGTGTTTGTTCCAGTCTAGGGGAACTGGGCGGCACTCTGGCTCAATGTACTCGAGTCCAAATCTCTCTCCTGTGTCCCTATCAGAGAGGCAAAGTAGAGGGTACTTCTCCTTTCCTGTCACTCTCTTTGAAGCAGAGTTCAGCTCCATTATGAGCAACGGATCAAAAACAGGCGGGAGAGTCACATCTGGCTGCTTCAGGTCCAGAAGCCGCTTGTAGTTCCATCTTGCCACCCCTGTCATGCCCTGAGCCTGGAACAGTTCACAGGACACATGAGTCCCAGTAATCCACTGGGACTGATGGAAATGGTAACCCTCCTGCTGTGAGGTCCCCCTGACAGGAATCCAGATGGGGACTTTCGCACCGTCACCAGGGACGTGGTTCAGCTGCAGAGTCCCCCCATACCTGTACAGGGTTCCCCCAGGGAGCTGGGGGTCACTCAGGCACCCACGCAGAATGTGCACCCTCTGGATACGCCAAGTCTTCAGCATGGTATGTTTGAAGAGAGGTACATTGTTTGGGTCTGTGGTCAGGTGGAAATGTCGAAGAACTTTCTCCACTCTGTTGACTAGTTCTGCTGGCGCTGGGATCAGGGTTCTACAGTGTTCTCTGATATGCTGTTTTGTGGGATTTGGCGGTTGAATTCCACAGAACTGGTAAGCACCTGTCAGTTTCTGTAGGTCCTCCTGATCCACGACAGAGAAGGCAGAGGAGAGGAGTTGGCAGAAGGTGCTGTAGAGGGAATGATGCTCTGAAGTGCACTCCCGAGTAAAGCGCCTCATACAGCGGAACAGGTCCAACTTGACCACAATGTTGCGGTTGTAGTCTGTACGAGACGCACAGGTGTTCTCCAGAGCACCAACTGTGGCCTCGGCAACGATGGACTCTGTCGTCTTCCAGGCATCCCAGTTAAGGCACTCTCCGTGTTGAAGGTCAGGTATTCTGAATGGCGCACAGCAGTCCCTGAACAGGAGGAGGGGATTAGAATAAAAAAAATGTCAAGAAGACGATTTCAATACTGTATTATAGTAGTGTGTATTGTACATGTGTTGTAGTGTAAAAGCTGTAACATAAATGTTATGACCGTGAAAGTGATTTGAACCAGTTTATTAGCTGCAGATATTTCTCACCTGTCTACCCAGTGGTACTTGGCCTTTTCCACCCCAGCATCATCGTACCTCTTCGCTAACCCCTGGTACATAGGCGTAAGCGATTTCTCTGTTTCTGATTGCACCATGACCCAGGAGGCGATCATCCAGTTCTCGTTCATGATGGCATAACTGGACATGGTGCCTGATGACAGGGTCACTTTTCGTGCCACTTTCCTGGTGTGGTCAGAGCGCACGACCTGTCCGAAAGTGCCCTGCAGGAGCTTTGTGATTGCTGGCTGTTGGCGCTGATACTCATCAATGAGGCAGTCAGCTAAGTAGTAGGCAGAGACAGAGACTCCACTCCATCCCCCTGCGTCCTCATAGGTTCCAAAGTCTAGTGGTGGGTCTTCCTTCCTCACCAGGTGACCGAGTGTTCTCTGCCCATAAACCCCAGCCTCAGCGTCCCAGATGTTCACAATGCTGCCAAGATATGCAAGGTGAGCTTGTTCATACTTAAGATGCAGCAGTTCGTTCACCTGGTTAGCCACGTCAGAGGGCGACATACAACATCAGTAATTAAGAGTAGTTAGGAGTAACATCTTACTGTGTGGTTGCTCAGGTGTAGTATGGGGGGTTGGTCTGAGTGTCGGTCGGGGCACAACAGAAGGACCAGCTGTTAGAACAAGGGTGGAAAAAGACAAAGATAAGTGAGGTGTCATAACATTTGTGCTTTTTGTTCTTTTTATTTTAGACTATAATAAGAGGACACATTTAGGGCACAGTAATGGTTGGGAAGAGTTATGAGAATATCTTACTGGGCAGTGGCTCAGGTGTGTGAGGAGCAGAGGAGGTCTCAGAGGATGGGAGGGCTCCGGAAAAGACAAATGTATGGTTCCATTAAGGCCAATAAACTTTTTACTTTATCATCACATACTTACATAATTACCATATTTGTTACCACCGCTGCACAGCCTCGAAGGAACTCATATGGGCAACAGTATAGACATTGTTCATTAAATGAAACTGCATATGTCAGTCAGCCTGTGATACACACCTGGTGCAGAGACAGTCCTCTCTAGCTCTTTGACCATAAACTGCAGCTCAGCAGGAAGGGGCACAGGTGTCTTCACTGTCGGCAAGGCAGCGGGGGCTAGATAGAAAGACAACCAGGTAAGAAAAAGCATTCCACATTAAAATCATTTAAGTACAATGTGAAAGGGTGGTATTGCACCCCCAATTCACACACGGGATGGGACGCCACAAAGTGCAAAAACAGGACACAGCTTCGAGGGTCAAGTGAAAAAAATGGTGCTGGTTTATTGCCAAGTGCGCATGTGCACAAAAAATAATAACAAAAAAACAAATAAAGAAAATACTTGGAAATAACAAAAATCCAACAAGCCCTTCATAGACAAAACAAAACTACCTTGTAGAGGCACAAAAAAGGCAACCTCGCAGCAAGCTCACCTACAGCCATATGGAAGCACACACTCCTACCCCGTCTCCCCACTAGCTTTAAATAAGGCCACCAATCAGCTACTCATTGGGAGAACTCACTCTGATAGGTAACACCTCTCTAAACACAATCATTATAATAGCCATAGACAATATAGTTAACACCATAATATCCTCTCATAATACCTATAAATCCCCATACATATTTCCCCCTTCAAACATACCCTTTAAATACATCATATTAGCAATAATAATGATACAACGAATTATTCACGTCCACTCACCCCCCCCGTCATTAGCAAATACCAATTGTACTGTCCTGGAACAGAATAAGGATCTGCATCCACTGTGGCTCGCGTTTCCACCCGGACCTATTTGCGGACGGACCTGGGAGACCGGCAGTCGACTCGTGAGTGTGGTGTTGCGTTTGATAAACTAGAGAAAGTATTGTTAACTAAATGGAATATGTAACTGAACCAGTGGGTAACTCACTGTGCGCTGTGTTAAGTAAATAAATGCCGTTGCTTGAACCGACGTGTGTTGTGATTGTTTGTAGCCGTTAGCTTCGCTTAATATGTTATATCAAATATGCTACGAAACTCGGCTTGGAAATGCCGCCCGTGGACAACGCTGCCGGCCGGCTCCGGGCTAGATGGTAAGCTCTGGGAAAACGAGCCCCTCGCTTTTCACATACAACTTGTAATGGATTGACTGATTTAGGCATTTAAGATAGAGGCACAAATTCAAGTGCAATTACCATCCACTAGCAGCGTCGGTTGTTTTTCTTTAGTGTCAGCGGGTGGTCTTGACACTGAAGCAGATGTCACTAAAGGAGACATTTAAATGTCAGTGAAAATTGTGTAACAACTTGTCTTGCTAGAGACAGAAATCACTCAAATATCACTTATACATATACTTATTACTTCACCTGCTAAGTCTTACAACAATCAAGGTTTTTTTACCTTGAGTCATTATTTTCACGTGTGATTGTGAGTGTGATTGTGTGCTTTTGTTGTACTGTACACACTTGTGTATGGATTGATATTCAGTTATAACAACATTTAGCCTTTACTAGTTTGAGCAGAGGAAGCAATATGAATTCTTGTTTTACATAACATGCATGAAGAAAAAAAAAAAGGGGGTACTTACCCTCTACGTTGAGGAAATCAATTCATGAACCCTATTTGTTAGTAGGAACACCAGCATGCAGACACAGTATTAGTTGGACATGGCCTGAACATGGCCGGAACACAGAACAAGGCCAGAAGATGGCTGGGACAATAAAAACACACAGAGAACGGTTAAATTCATGGTTCCATTAAATTTTGGAGAGCAATTCATGGTGGCTCAATCCAACAAGCGTAGACTTTCACTGAACCTGTTTGTGTGGCAGGGGATGGTCGCACTTCAGCTGACAATGACGATGATGATGGAGCAGCAGCTGGCAGTGCACACAAAGGTTCATTAGTTTAGCAGACTCTCATTAAATAACAACCTTGAATGTTGAGTAAATGGAAAAATCAAGCACAAAAATGACATACTACACTCTACTAGTTCCTCAGTGCTCAGCATTGCTCTCTCCAGCTCTTCATCGTCATCCATCACTGTGGAACAGACAGAATTAAGAGTGCTGTAAAGACGACATTTTGGTTTACATAAGCATATGTTTTGTGGAGTTGTACTTGGATATAAATGAATGCAGGTAGAACATGTAAAAAAAAAAACATGTAGTGCATACTGAAAAGACCTACTCGTGGCTTGTTCAGGTGCCTTCTGAACTAGTGGAGGGACGGAGGTTGAGTGCTTCATGAGGTACTGCTGCAGCCTGTGCATCTGCGACCCCGGAAAGCACTTGCTCTTCAGGATGAAGGCTGCATAGCCGTCAGCCCTGCTGTCCCACACCTCCCGCCAGGTGCTCTTCGAACGAGCGCCAAAGCCCACCAGCTGCTCATCCTCTGAGGCTGCTTTAGGGGGGGGCTGGTAGCTCACAAGGGATGTGAGGTCGCGAAAGCTGCAGGCATATCTGACAAAGGACAATATGCTGTCCTTGTTGTGTCCCTGGGTCATTGACACTCCTGCAGCCTCTTCTTTTTCCACATGTTGGATGAGGTAGATGGTGTACCCTACATCATTCTCATCAACTGCAGGATGTACTCTCCCAGTACCTCCGTCTTGTCTGAGGCATCCCCTCCCCTCACACGGACAACAGTCAGGGCATTCTCCCTCACAGCGTCCTCCCTCAGAGGTGCAGATTTGTCCTGCAGCGAAGGGTTGTCCTTAAGGAGCTTTGCTGCATCACTTGGTTGCTGAAGGAGGTACCCCCGAGGACCCCTACGGAAGGTCACTGTTTTCCTGCCAGGAAAAATGTTGTCTCTCTGCTGCATGATAGCCTGAGAGAAATCAAACAAATATTAGAGGTATAAAACGTGTATATCTTTTCAAGTTGTAAAAGGTTGAAAGCACTTGATTAGCCTTTAGGTTGAACACCATCATTTGAAGGTGAGGTGTTTACTCTCATTCATTGATCTGGTGAGGTGTGAAACAACTAGGACTTGAACTCGGGGTGTGAAGTCAGCAGTATAGGATGAAAGGAAAAACAACAAAGAGGAAAGAGGGGTGGGGGGACAGCACTTATCATACTGTAGCATGCAGTTTTGTCATGACTTCACCACTTACATATAGTATTTTCTTGACAGTGTTGAATCATTATCATTCAAAAAAAAGACAATTTTCACATTATAAACGATATATGTGCCATGTAAGCATTAATGATAAGTTTGACCGTACAAGTTACGTCTCGCGGACACACACACACACACACACACACACACACACACACACACACACAGACTTAAACGAAAATATTAAAAACATATAGAGTATTTACGCGTGATACCGACACAAAAAACGAAGGTTTCTTACATACATTTCTGAAAAGTTGCGCGTCTCGTACGAGATTCAAGCTGTAAATACGTAAATATCTGCACATTATTGATATAGTCCGTCATCAAAACATCTCTTTACTTATTTACTTACGTTTGTTTGTTGGATAAAACCAAGTATTCTGCGATAAATGTCGTGCGCTTCGGATCTCCAGCCGTCTTTCTCCAGCCTGTCACACTGAATGAAGAAGTGTTTTGCGTGAGGAAGGCGTGTTTACAGTAAGCGGGCGGGCACAACAGCGCCAAAGGTGCGAGTGGCCGGGAGGAACATTACACCCGTAGTGGTTTAGCACTACCATAGAGAATGAATGGGAAACGTTTTAGGGCCGTTTAGCTGAAATTTAGGGCCGTTTAGCTGAAATTTAGGGCCATTTGGCTGAAATTTCCGTCATTGCGCTATCAAGCATTGGTGGTTCAGTGGTAGAATTCTCGCCTGCCACGCGGGAGGCCCGGGTTCGATTCCCGGCCAATGCAACAGTCTTTTTTTTTTTTCCTTAAGTATCTGGCATTTGACATTGACTTAATTTTTTTTTTTCATTCACATTACACATAACTTTTATTCGATAATATAGTTTGGATGTAAGGCTTGTAGAAAGAGCTGCACAGCAGACATATAGATTTATAGGTTTAAACTATAGGTTGAGTTCAAGTTTAAAGCCAGTTGGGAGACGTTTGACTCTCTAAACAGATTCCAGGTGGTCTATCGCTTTAAGAATTGGAAAAAGTGTCAGTGTTTCTGCCAATGCAACGATCTTTATTATTTCTTTCCCATATCTGCCATTTATAATATTTACATTATTACCATCTACATTACACACGTCTTTTATTAGATCATATAGTGTGCATGTAAAGTTTGTAACACGATCCAATGAATAAGTGTTTCTTCTTCTTTGATTTGTGCAATTAGCAAAACATACTATTTACGTAATATCAAGTAATATTTATTGAGTTCTGAGTGTTAGGGGAGCGCTGCTCAGTAGTTAGCGTGAAGCTGATTCACACCATAGTTAACTCACCATGTTTGGAGGTCCCTCTTCCTCTGTGGTCTCTCTGCTAACTTTACCTAACGTTCAGCTAGCAACCTGTGTGTGTGTACAAATACAGATCCACGGTATTAGCAACATGCTAACTCAAAGTTACACACTGTCTGCGTTCATGAATACAAACGGGATAACTGGTGAGTTGTAGACAACGAGGAGACTTGACAATAAACGATAACATGTTGTAAAAACTCACAATAAGGTCTGTGTACAAACAAATAATCTCTCATTTCTCATCATTTACCTCTGTCCAGTGACACTTCCGTAGCGGAAACTTCCCAGCATCCTTAGAGCCACAGATAACTAACGAGTAGCTATCGCCATCTCGTGGACACAGCGCAAACAAACAACCGTAATATCGCAATATCAATGAACACAACCTTTTAAAATTGTATTCATCATGCAGTCGTGTTTGACAGTATATCTGCGTCATTGCGTGGCTCGAGGCGTTTAGAGAAAATTTAAAAGACAAATGTGAAATATTAAGTACTTTTACTGTATTCTCTTGGAGTAATCCAGGGTCAAAGTTCACTTTTTGCAGGATTATCTTCCATTTTTGAAGAGGTATATAAAATACACCGTTTTCAGTAGTATTTATTAGCAATTTAGTTCTACCTCTTGCACTTCATACGCAAGTTATATAACGTATATCTCAGTATACTTTTGGAGTAATCCAGGGTCAAAATTCACAGGGTTAGTACTTCACAAAACGTGTGTATGAAGTACAAGATCATTCAAACTAATAATTATTTTCAAAGAAATAAAACAAGACAAGATAAAATATTATTTTATTCTGTTGCATCGAAGAAATTACCAGTTCAACCTGTTATTCGCATTGGAAATAAGATGAACATCTGTGGTTTGTGGACAAAAAAAGACTCAAAGTTCAAGTTAGAGAAAAGTAGCTTATACAAGACTGTACGTTCGACGCTGCTGCTGTCCTTAAAGCAACCCACCACCATTGCAGCGTGGAATGTGACTATGTATGCTGGTGGAAAGACAGCAGTGATAGCAGAAGAGATGAGGAGGTATGGGATCTCGCTCCTTGGTCTAGGTGAAGCCAGGTGGCTTCAGTCAGGGCAGGCCAGACTGGCGAGTGGAGAGACCCTACTCTACTCACGACATCCAGATGACTCCGCTCCACACACAGAAGGTGTAGCGTTCATGTTGTCCAAAGCAGCACTGAGGGCTCGTGTCTGGTACTGCATTATGGGTTTATGCACCTCCTCGTTAGTATAGTGGTGAGTATCCACGCGGGAGACCGGGGTTCAATTCCCCGACGGGGAGATACATTTAGCATTTTTTTTTTTTTCTTTCTGTCCATGTGGACTAAAAAGAGTCACTTTATATGGAGGACGAAACCTGACTGATGTATAAATAAATACAGAAATAAATAAATAAATACAGAAATGTAGAAATAAATACATACATAAATAAATAAATGCATAAATAAATCAATGACTGTGTCTAAACGGAAACAAACCGATGTTCTGCACGTCTCCGAATCTCGTTTATTATCAGTTAGATTTAATTTCCTTTCAGTCCTCACTTTCCCTTTTACTCTGGCCTTCAAAATAAGAGCCCTGGCTTCGGCTACAACAACGTCCTGTCCAAACCTATTGACAAGAAGAAGATAGCTTTCAATAATAATACTAATCCAAGTGTAAAGTGACCCTTGTTAGTCCAAATGGAAAAATGCTAAATGTATCTCCCCGTCGGGGAATTGAACCCCGGTCTCCCGCGTGACAGGCGGGGATACTCACCACTATACTAACGAGGAGGTGCGTAGTTCAGCATTGCAGTAAACTTTTTTAACCACAACACAATTTTGGATGGCTAGTGCTGCAAGAGGAATCAATATTTTTCACACGTATTGTTAAGATTCTAGATTTTCTAGTCATTCTTTATGGTAGTTTCTTAACACTGTGGATGGAATATATTGTTAGACACTAACGGGATTGGGGGGGGCTTTGTTTCCCCATTTTCATAGTTAAAGTCAGGACGCCTGCATGTTTCAGTGAGTGAGAATCTTTCGTTGTCGAACTTTTTGAACTTATGTTATTTATGGAGCCAGTTTCCGCATAATATCCCATAATTATCAGATGATACCTCATACTAATCAGATATCGTGCTGATATCTCTGAGATGTCAGCACATATCGCCACATATCGACTCCAACCTCCACTCATGCATCAAATCAATCAAAAAACTATATTTTTGTTACTGTTAAAGTATAGTATGTAATATTAAACAGCAAAAAATCATATTTTTTAAATCAAGACTGATATTCTGCTGCATCCAAAAAAATTATTAATTACCTAATAATTAATGTGACCTGTTATTCACATTAGAAATAAGCAGAACATTTGGATAGAATTTCTTTGTGGACAAATAAGACTCAAGTCCAAGTTTAACCTTTTTTTTTTATCCTTCAAAAATGAAACATAACATTGTGCACACAACACAAGCACAAAACACAATTGAGACACTCCTTCCCCACAACCAATGACAGAGTCCACCTGTACAGAACATGTAAGTCTGTAAATCTGTTCCTTGTGTTTGTGGTTAGGGTTATGGTGAGAGGATTACATCCAACATGTTCTATTTTTTTCTCTCCACTGTCCACCTCTCCTTTTCCATGGCATAAAAGGGTGAGGCCTGGAATTCCCTCCATGTCATTTCTTTCAGCATACCTTGTGGTCTGTAGAGGTTAAGGACTTTCAGAGGGCAGTAAATGTACTTACCCGCCACTCCAGGAAACCCCGTGTGGATATGTTTGCTGTGGGGGCTCTGCTTCAGCGCCGTATGGCAGAAGCGGCACATTCTACCCTGCGTTTGAGGAGCCACAGGTTCCATCAGTTTCCTCCTCTTGGCAGCCTTTTCCTCCACTCTGCCCTTCGTCAGCTGCAGCTCACGCCGAAAGAATGCGGTCTGAGCAAACGCTTCAAAGGGCATCCTGGAGTCTGTCAGGCCCTCTGCAGAGTACCTCTGGAAGACCTTTGTGGAGCAGTAGTGGTAGCGTGTAGGGCCTTGTTGGTAAAAATGATGGACCGACGATCCATCATTTTGGTGGCGTGACATCGGCTGCCCACACGCACGACATGTTTTGGTCTGCCGGGGCTTTTCTTGCTGCTCCTGCCGCGGCAGCTGTACCTGTTGTAGCTGTTGCTGAAACTGCTGCTGCTGCTGCAATATGTCCTGTAACATTTTCTGTACTTTGTCCTCTGCCAATGGCTTTTCAGGTGGCACATGGTCCGGATCGACTGGATTGACAGTGGCTGGTGGCAGCACCACAACGGGGACATGGACAGTCTCACTTCCCCCAGTTTGCCACGGCTTCTGTGTCTCCAGTGGCAGAGGTGAGGTTTCTGGAACAAAGAAAAGCATTTAAGAACATTATTATTTTACCCATGTTTATTCAGCTGATGTCGGTAAGTACATAAAGTCATTTACAGTGGCATTTGAAATGTTGCTCGAAACTGGTACTGACTTACCCTTTATAGCTGGATGTCCCGTGCTTCCTTTGGACATCGGCTGTACATTATGGCTCTCAGCAGGTTGAAGCTGGGGGAGCTGGGCCACAGGTGCAGGAGTTGACGGGGTCAGGTTTGCGGATGGTGTCGGGCCAGGGGGGGGAGATACAGGAACCAGTGAGTCATCCTTCCTGGTGTGGTCAGAGCGTAAGACCTGTCCAGAAGTGCGCTGCAGGAGCTTGCACTCATCAGTGAGGCAGTCTGATAAGTAGGAGGCAGAGACAGAGACTCCACACCATCCATCCGCGTCATCATAGGCTCCAAAAGACAGTGGCGCGTCTTCCTTCCCACAAACCCCAGCCTCGGCGTCCCAGGTGTTCTGAATGCTGCAGAGGTATGCCAGTCGAGCTCGTTCATACTTGAGATGCAGCAGTTTGTTCACCTGGTTAGCCATGTCAGAAGGCGACTTGCCAGTGCGCCTCAGCTCATGAAGCACAGACTTACAAAAGGCCTTCTTGTAAGTCAGGAATGCTGGCACAATGTTTGTGAAGCGCTTTGGCAGTTTGTCCAGCCACCGAGGACTGTCGGCAAACCACATCCGCTTACACATCTTGCAGCAAAGTCGCGAAGCAAAGATGTAGTATTGTCTGTTGGTGCCGACAATCACTCGAGGCCTTCCCACACCGGCTGAGACAACGTCTGGCTTTGGACAACCGTGAAGGCAAGGGAGTACATAATTATCCCTCAGCCTCACCATTATGCCGCTCTCAGGTTTCCAGATAAAAAACGGATGGAGCTGGAAGAGGTTGCGGGACTGGAGAGTTGACACCGTGTCCATGAGTTCAGGCTGTGGGGGGAGACGCCATATTGAAAGCGCAGGCCCTGGCTTGAGCATATGTTGGAACCCAGGCCACAGTCCCAGAGACTGGAGTTCTGTCCTCATCCAAATCTTCTGATGATGCGAGCAGCTCCAACTGTTTATGTCCTCATCTGCTGTCTGTGCCAGTGGGGAAGCCAAGGCAGGGGGCTCGGCTGTGGCAAGGAGAACCAAAGACAAAAAAAAAAGTAGTAAGTGAGATGCAATCATTTTTATTGGACACAATGTGGTGGCAGAGTAACATCTCCAGAGTAGTTAAGAGTAGTACTAGTAACATCTTACTGGGTGGCGGCTCAGGTGTAGTATGAGCGGTTGGTCTGAGTGTCAGTCGGGGCACAACAACAGAAGGACCAGCTGTTAGAACAAGGGTGGAAAATGAAAAAGATTAGTGAGATGTCATAACATTTGTGCTTTTTATTGTTTTTATTTTAGACTGTGTAGTAAAAGGACAAATTGTAACATTTAAGTACAACTTGTAATAGATTGACGGATTACAGCATTGAAGATGGAGGCACAAATTCAAGAGCAATTACCATCCACTAGCGTCTTGTCTTCTTTCCCTTTAGTGTCAGCAGGTGGTCTTGACAGTGAAGGAAGGCACTTAAGGAGTCATTTAAATGTCAGTTACAAAAGTGACACAATTTGTCTGGCTAAAGGCAGAAATCACGCAAATATCACTCATACGTATACTTGTATATATACTCATTACTTCACCTGCTAAGTCTTACAAATTCAAGGGGTACTGATGTGACCCTGAGTCATAATTTTCATTTGAGTGTGATGGTGTGCTTTTGTTTTTCTAAAGTCCCTCACTGGTTTGTTTTTAATATTATGGAGTTAGGTTAGTTGTTAATATATAGAGATCGATTCGTTATTGTTGATGATTGATTTGTTGATTTGCTGTTGTTGTTGTTGTTGTTGTTGTTCTTTTGCCCTCATGCTTATACTACCCCTAGTTTGTGTAAGTTATGTTTTAGAGTTTATTCATACACACATAAACACACTTGTGTATGGATTGATACTCAGTTATAACAATATTTAGCCTGTATTAGTCTGAGCAGGGGAAGCAATATGAATTCTGATGTTGTCTAACATGCATGAAGAAGAAAAAAATGGGTACTTACCCTCAACATTGAGGAAATCAATTCACGAACCCTATTGGTTAGTAGGAACACCATCATGCAAACACAATATTATATAACAAGGCCAGAACATGGCCGGAACACTGAAAACACACAAAGAGAACGGTTAAATTCATGGTTCGATTTTGGAGAGCAATTCATGGTGGCTCAATCCAACAGGTGTGGACTTTCACTATACCTGTTTTCGTTGCCGGGGCTCGACCCAGTTCAGCTGACAACGACGACGATGAGGAGAATGGAGCAGCAGCAGCTGGCAGTACGCACAAAGATTCATTAGTATAGCAGACTCTCATTAAATAACAATCTTGAATGTTGAGTCAAGCAAAAAAAATGACTTACAACACTCTAGTAGCTCCTTAGTGCTGTGATATTTTGATTAAAATGAGCATATGTTTCGTGGCTGAGTTGTAGTTGGATGTAAATAAATGCAGGTGGAATAAAAATTCATTCTATTTTGCTTTATAACTGGTATCAAAGCACTGTTGCCTTTAAAGTGCATTATCAAAGCCCCTTTGTTGTATATTAACATTCGTATGTGCCTTTGTAAATCTACTATCATCAGAACCTGTGCGACTTGTCGGTTTTACTGACTAACTGACTAGTCTAACTGCTGTTTAACTGCTGTCTAGCTTCCGCTAACTGTGTGTGTGTGTGTGAAATAAACCTTCAGAAAGACAGTCGAGTGTGCATTTGGACTTTCTGGGTATCTCATAGGACTACTGGAATTAAGCTAAGTATCACTTCTGTAGGTCTTTCTTATTTGGTTGCTTTTTCATTAATTGCTATTGTATCTAGCTGGGTTGCTTGACTTTTGACTTGTCTGGGGCGTGGCCAACACAGCTGAGTAAGATTTAAACCAGACCCAAACCAGCATTTCTCATTGTGCATTTGGACGTTCTGGGTATCTCATAGGACTACTGGAATTAAGCTAAGTATTTTTTTTAAAACTTCATTGAATCTTCATTGGCTACAGGGGAGTGGCCAACACAGCTGTAACCAATCAGCCCCTAATCAGGTGTCTTTTAAAAAGCAGCATTCCCTTTGAAGCGGCAGCTTCAGTGGCAGACTCAGGAAGACAAAGACAAAGGACTCTAAACCGGAGTCTAACAAGGAGGCTAATGAGGCTAAGTACCTGCCTGCAATTGTTTTTCTACCTTTCACATATGTGCACTTTTTTTTCTTTCTTCTCGCAGATATTACAAACCTCACATTCACTCACAGCATCACCGTAATCTGTCCTCACTTATCTATCCCACCCGCTCCACACACATCCACCACCTTGTTGCAGGGGGCCTGTGGAACTGCCAGTCAGAGGCCGAGCTAGAGGGGGGGCCGGGGTAGCACTGGACCCCCCTGAAATCTGATTGGACCCCCCAGGTGCGCCCCCAGATGATTGACATATCACGCTACCGCACGTCTTGTCGCAAGGAGCCAGTTGCATTTTTAAATCAGTGACGCCTATTGACTGCTAAGCCCCTCCTGTACACTAGTTGGTGCAAAGAGTTGTAATCCACATTTATTAGAAGAAGAGAACCGTTTATCGTTGCTGGAGTGCGTTGAGCCAGGAGAACAGGACAGCGGATCAACACATGACACGACGAAAAAGAAGAAGAGAGGTAGGATAAATAGACTTCATGGACAGTGAAATCCTCATTCTAAAGTAAGTTTTATGGTGGTGTTGTAATAAGTCACTGACAGTGACTCATTAGGAGCCACGGGTATAAAGTTAACAATGTTAACATTAAGTTACATCTCATGGCGTCTACAGATGACCAGTGTCATCATTCATTTCGGGTTGCTGCTTAGGATGCATCTACATGTTTATCCGATGATTTTAGAGGACTGAAACTAGCAGACAATCAGCCAGCTAGCTGTTTCATGTTCTGTTTATCCTTCACGTCTTGCCCTGTGTTATGTCTCTATACTGTTAGTATACGTTACTGGTATGTTTGTATACATTACATAAATCTGAAACTAAAATATATTAAAAACGTAACGTGGAGATGGTGATGCTAGGAGTAACAAGACTGGATTATTTTTTCATAGGGTCAGTTGAGAATGAAAAGACAGGGGGACAAGATACATGACTTCTTCTTAAAGAGAAGCAAGTCAGGCAAAGATGAGGGAGGCAGACAGACAGACAGACTCAGCTCTGAGATCAGTAGTCCTTGCAGCTTCCATCCTGTGACTAGTCAGGAGTGAGAATGTGAGGCACAACACAGCCCATCATCACCAGGTCAGAGCATCTACAGAAACAGTCGTAGTCACAATCAAATGCTCAGTTCAGTAATTTTAAGTTAAGTTTTAGATATTTGAAATGTTGGTTACTGACAGTAACGGTTGCATTTCTAATATTAATATTTTTATACAATGCAGTTCCATCGAAGGAGGACACAGAAGCCTCTGATTCTGACGAAGATGTTGGTGAGCCAAAAGAGCCAGACCCGGAGCCAGCTGTGTCCAGTGTGTGTGTGAGTGTGTGTGTGTGAGTGTGTAACTGTGTGTGAGTGAGTACCAGAGAGAGAGAGCATTTTCATCATTTTTGTAAAAATTATGTCATTATTGAAAAATTGTTGCCAAGTTGTGTTTTACATTGTGTACAATGTTAATAAACTGCAAATTATACACACAAATCTGATCTCCTGTGTGCTTAGTATGTACATTTTAACATTAAGAAACTCAGATTGCAATTTATTGGTCGAGAAACAAATTCATTGTCATAGTCTGTGGACCCCCTGAAATAGCCTTGACCCGTCTGAAGTAAATAACTACAGACCTGTCTCTCTTCTTCCTTTTCTTTCCAAAACTCTGGAGCGTGCTATCTTTAATCAACTCTCTTCCTACCTTCACTGGAACAACCTTCTCGATCCTCTGGTCCGTCTGGTTTTAAAGCAGGTCACTCGACCGAAACTGCACTTCTTGCTGTCACTGAGCAACTACACACTGCCAGGGCTGCCTCTCTCTCGTCCTCTTGGACCTTTCTGCAGCGTTTGACACAGTTAACCACCAGATCCTTACTTCCTCCCTTCAAGAACTAGGTGTCTCAGGCTCTGCACTTACCCTACTCTCATCCTCAACCTTCAAAACCGAACATACAGAGTAACCTGGAGAGGATCTGTGTCGGAACCCTTTCCTCTAGCTACTGGGATCTCCGCTTGTCTGACTGACATCTCTCAGTGGATGTCGGACCATCACCTGAAACTCAATCTCGTCAAGACCGAGTTTTTTTTTCTCACAGAAAAGGGCTCTCCCACCACAGATGTGTCCATCATCCTCGACAACGCTGTGGTAGCTGCTTCTCATACTGCAAGGAACCTGGGTGTGACACTTGATGACCATCTCTCCCTCACTGCCAACATTGCTGCAACAGCTCGATCTTGCAGATACATGTTGCACAACATCAGAAGGATACGGACTCTTCTAACCCAGAAGGCGGCACAGGTTCTGGTCCAGGCTCTTGTCATCTCACGCTTGGATTACTGCAACTCCCTCCTGGCTGGTCTCCCTGCGTGTGCCATACGACCTCTGCAACTCATCCAGAATGCAGCAGCTCGACTGGTCTTCAACTTACCAAAATTCTCCCACACTACACCGCTCCTCCGCTCCCTTCACTGGCTTCCTGTAGCTGCTCGCATCCACTTCAAGACTCTAGTGCTTGCATTCCATGCTACAAACGGATCCGGTCCAGCCTACATCCAGGACATGATCTAAACCTACACCCCAGCCCGCCCACTCTGCCCCTCACTGAGAGGATCGCAGAGGCATTCACAGAACTCGAGACTGTTCACTGTCCTAGCTCCCAAATGGTGGAACGAGCTCCCCATTGACACCGGGACATATATAGATAGCTAGCACTTTATAGTTTGGCTTACTTGAAGCTCTTACTTACTTCTAGCTCTTGTTTGTACCCAAATGTTTAAATGCACTTATTGTAGGTGGCTTTGGCTAAAAGCGTCTGCTAAATGACATGTAATGTAATGTAAGGCCCGCCATACTTGTTCTGGTTGCCCCTTCCAGAAGGGATTATTGAGAAGATTATTGAGATTATTGAGAAGGTGATGCTACGACAGGTATTTTAAACACAATTCTCAAATGTTACGACGCATCTCATTGGACAATCGAAAAATGATGGGTCACATGTGCAGGACAACAAGCATTGGTGGTTCAGTGGTAGAATTCTCGCCTGCCACGCGGGAGGCCCGGGTTCGATTCCCGGCCAATGCAACAATCTT
Organism: Solea solea; assembly: GCF_958295425.1. Lineage (NCBI taxonomy): Eukaryota > Metazoa > Chordata > Actinopteri > Pleuronectiformes > Soleidae > Solea > Solea solea. The sequence goes on from NC_081135.1 coordinate 11,033,393, forward strand.
GATTTTTTTTAGTATCTGGCATTTGATTTTCACCATTGCAGTTATTTTTTATTTTCATTTACATAACACACAACTTTTATTTGATAACATAGTTTGTATGTAAGGCTTGTAGAAAGAGCTGCACAGCAGACATATAGATTTATAGGTTTAAACTATAGGTTGAGTTTAAAGCCAGCTGGGAGACGTTTGACTCTCTAAACAGATTCCAGGTGGTCCATCGCTTTAAGAATTGGAAAAAGTGTGTCAGTGTTTCTCCAGTTTCATTAATGTCGGTCTTAAATGTCATGATGAGGAGGTATGGGATCTCGCTCCTTCGTCTAGGAGAAACCAGGTGGCTTCAGTCAGGGCAGGCCAGGCTGGCGAGTGGAGAGACCATACTCTACTCAGGACATCCAGATGACTCTGCTCCACACACAGAGGGTGTAGCTTTCATGCTTCAACTCTCGGATCATCACAGCCAAATTCCAAACCACGCATAAGAAAACAAACATCCAAGTGGTACAAACGACAAACGATGATGAAGCCAAGGACCAATTCTACGACCAACTACCAACCATAATCCAGGCCAGGAAAGGAAAGGACATCATGATCTTGATGGGAGACATGAACGCCAAGATAGGGGCAAACAACAACGGCTTTGGGTCAGTCATTAGAAAAGAAGGAGTAGGGACCATGAACGACAATGGTGAGCGGTTCACAGCAGCGTGTGCAGACAACAACCTGGTCATAGGTGGGTCAGTATTCCAACACAAGAACATCCATAAAGCCACCTGGGTGTCTCCTGACCACACCACGGAAAACAAGACAGACCACATCTGCATTAGCCAGAAGTTTAGGCACACGTTGCTGGATGTCAGAGCTAGAAGACGAGCAGACGCAGGCTCTGACTAGAGCTGCAACTAACGATTATTTTTATCATCTTTAATCAAACATGATTAATTGTTTGATTAATAAATGTTGATTGGTGTTCGTCAAACCTGGAAATGATGATGTTCTCAAATGTCTTGTTTTGTCCACAAACCAAAATGATTGACTTAATAATTTCTTTGTTATCCAGAGCAAAGAGACGGAGAAAATATTCACATTTAAGAAGCTTAAACAATCAGAAATCTAGTTTTAACCATGAAAAAAGCTTCAAACCGATTAATCAATTATCAAAATAGTTGTCGATTAATTTAGTAATCGATTAATAATCGATTCATCATTTCTGACCACCACCTCCTCACAGCAAAGATCCAGATGAAGCTTCAACACACAGCTTTTTACGGATATAGGTACATCAGAACTCTGTGTGGCACAACTGGTACCAAGCCCTAGATATAGAAAACCCAGGCACAGTGGAGGGGATATGGACAGGTCTAAAAACCTTTGAAAAGACGAAGTGATCGGGAGAAGGGAGACCAACAACACGCCCTGGATATCCAAAGACACAGACAGAAAAGTGAGTGAGAGGAGGGCGATAAAAGAGGCAGAAGAAATTCATCAAGGATTTAGGGATGAAGGACGAAGGGCTGTTGTGGCAACATCTGGAGCAAAGGGCCCAAGACCGGAGAGGATGGAAGAGCTTCGTCGATGGCCTATGTTCCTCTAGGAACTTAAAGGCCTGAGAAGAAGATATATTGAAATCAAAATATCACTGTAAAACCTATTAATAATATTTAAATAATAAATAATCAGAAACGTTCATGTTTCTGGATACTGTCAACAATATCACAGAACAAACCTGGTACCAGTTGATATAAAACAATCTTCATACACGTGAATAAAGAGCATTCATTCACTATTTGAACGAAAAAGCTTCCACTTATTGAAAAGTACAAAACGTTTGTAAAACATGTCGAGGAACGAGAAAAAAGACGCTGTCTTCTGTTTCTCCGCTGCGGCTGTGCCACCTCTTCTTTTCTCTCAGAAAGGACCGTCTCCTTACTGTTCAGCCAAGCGGGAAACAGCGCCGCCAAAAACCTACTTGTGGTCAGAAATATATTACATCCGTAGTGGTTTAGCACTACCATAGAGAATGAATGGGAAACGTTTTAAATAGGGAATGAATGCTATTTATTCGCGTGGATGAAGACTGTTTTATATCAACTGGTACCAGGTTTGTTCGGTGATATTGTTGTCAGTGTCCAGAAACATGAACGTTTCTGATTATTATTTAAATATTATTAATAGGTTTTACAGTGGTATTTTGATTTCAATATATCTAGTATATGAATATTATTAGTAATAGGTATTGCAGTGGTAGCAATCTATCTATTATTATCTATTATTCTACATGTATATATTACAATATCAAATGCCAGAATACGTAAGGAAAAATAAAGATTGTCGCATAGGCCGGGAATCGAACCCGGGCCAGTGCATTGCAGCCCACAGTTATTTGGCTAAACGGCCGTAAAAAGGTTTCCCATTCATTCTCTATGGTAGTGCTAAACCACTACGGATGTAATATATTTTTTAACCACAAGTAGGTTTTTGGCGGCGCTGTTTCGCGCTTGGCTGAACAGTAAGGAGACAGTCTTTTCTGAGTGGAAAGAGGTGGCACAGCATGAACGTTTCTGATTATTTATCATTTAAATATGAATAAATGTTGCAAATAAATGTTGCATTGCCCGGGAATGGGGCCCATAGTTATTTAGCTAAACGGCCCTAAAATGTTTCCTATTCATTCTCTATGGTAGTGCTAAACCACTACGGATGTAATATATTTTTGACCACAAGTAGGTTTTTTCTGATTCATCATTTAAATATTAATAAATGTTGCAAATAAATGTTGCATTGCCCGGGAATTAGGCCCATAGTTATTTAGCTAAACGGCCCTAAAACTTTTCCTATTCATTCTCTATGGTAGTGCTAAACCACTACGGATGTAATATATTTTTGACCACAAGTAGGTTTTTTCTGATTATCATTTAAATATTAATAAATGTTGCAAATGTTGCATTGCCCGGGAATGGGGCCCATAGTTATTTAGCTAAACGGCCCTAAAACTTTTCCTATTCATTCTCTATGGTAGTGCTAAACCACTATGGATGTAATATATGTTTTGACCACAAGTAGGTTTTTGGCGGCGCTGTTTCCCGCTTGGCTGAACAGTAAGGAGACGGTCTTTTCTGAGTGGAAAGAAGAGGTGGCACAGCATGAACGTTTCTGATTATCATTTAAATATGAATAAATGTTGCAAATAAATGTTGCATTGCCCGGGAATGGGGCCCATAGTTATTTAGCTAAACGGCCCTAAAACGTTTCCTATGCATTCTCTATGGTAGTGCTAAACCACTACGGATGTAATATATTTTTGACCACAAGTTCTGATTATTTATCATTTAAATATTAATAAATGTTGCAAATGTTGCATTGCCCGGGAATGGGGCCCATAGTTATTTAGCTAAACGTCCTAAAACCTTTCCTATTCATTCTCTATGGTAGTGCTAAACCACTACGGATGTAATATATTTTTGACCACAAGTCTGATTATCATTTAAATATTAATAAATGTTGCAAATGTTGCATTGCCCGGGAATGGGGCCCATAGTTATTTAGCTAAACGGCCCTAAAACTTTTCCTATTCATTCTCTATGGTAGTGCTAAACCACTATGGATGTAATATATTTTTTGACCACAAGTAGGTTTTTGGCGGCGCTTTTTCTTGCTCGGCTGAACAGTAAGGAGACGGTCTTTTCTGAGTGGAAAGAAGAGGTGGCACAGCATGAACGTTTCTGATTATTTATCATTTAAATATGAATAAATGTTGCAAATAAATGTTGCATTGCCCGGGAATGGGGCCCATAGTTATTTAGCTAAACGGCCCTAAAATGTTTCCTATTCATTCTCTATGGTAGTGCTAAACCACTACGGATGTAATATATTTTTGACCACAAGTAGGTTTTTTCTGATTATTTATCATTTAAATATTAATAAATGTTGCAAATAAATGTCGCATTGCCTGGGAATGGGGCCCATAGTTATTTAGCTCAACGGCCCTAAAACTTTTCCTATTCATTCTCTATGGTAGTGCTAAACCACTACGGATGTAATATATTTTTGACCACAAGTAGGTTTTTGGCGGCGCTGTTTCCCGCTTGGCTGAACAGTAAGGAGACGGTCTTTTCTGAGTGGAAAGAAGAGGTGCCAAATGTTTAAATGCACTTATTGTCTGCTAAATGACATGTAATGTAATGTAATATACGTATGAGTGATATTTGAGTGAGTTCTGCCTTTAGCCAGACAAATTGTGTCACTTTTTTAACTGACATTTAAATGTCTCCTTAAGTGCTGTCAAGACCACCTGCTGACACTAAAGGGAAACAACACAAGACGCTAGTGGATGGTAATTTCTCTGGAATTTGTGCCTCCATCTTCAATGCTGTAATCACCACTTTGCATTTAGCTTTGTATTACTAGAATATCATATTCTAGTTTATCATATCATATTTCTTAGTTTAAAATACTACCTGTATTCTGAATATGGGTAGTATTTAAAAAAAAATGTGCTTCCCAACCTCAGTTTCCCCTGAGTCGAGAAATATCTTCATTCTTTTTTTTGTTACGTGCCCACCAGTTAAGTAAATACATGATGATAAAGTAAAGAGTTGCTCGCACACCTGAGCCACCACCCAGTAAGATGTTTTCATAACTCTTTTCTGAAGCCTGACTGTGCCCCCAATTTGTCCTTTTATTACACAGTCTAAAATAAAAAGAATAAAAAGCACAAATGTTATGACATCTCACGAATCTTTTTCTTTTTCCCCCCTTGTGCTAACAGCTGGTCCTTCTGTTGTTGTGCCCCGACTGACACTCAGCTCATACTACGCCTGAGCCACCACACGGTAAGATGTTGCTACTACTACTTTTAACTACTCTGAAGATGTTTCCACCACTTGTTACATGTTACTCGAGCCCCCTGCCTTTTCTCCTCCACTGGCACAAACAGCAGATGGGGATATAAACAGTTGGAGCTGTTCGCATGATACTTATGTATACATTTAAGGTCTAATTTTGGATTCACTTTGTTAATATATGTCCTTTTGCAATTAGACATCTTGCAATCCATTGAAAGAAGTACGACTCGCCGTTCCAGTCCAGACACAACAAACCACATAATGCCAAACTCCGCCAACTCACAAGCATGGCCAACGCAGTCCGACACTGACGCTCTGTGGACATTTCGAGGTACTGCACGTTCATGTAATCAAACACACAATAGGACAAAAAAGGCTGTGCTCAAACCCATGAGCAGATATTTCAGAGGGAATCGGTGGTGATGATTGCTAAAGCTTAAAAGACGTGGGAAATTAGGGTTTGTTGGTTGTTTTTTCTGCAGTATGCAGACCACCTGGTGGATTTCGGAATCCATATTACCCATCAGTCCACATTACCCATCAGCCCCGGGAGCTGGCCAACAACAAACCCGTAAAATATACAAGAAAAACGGTAACAAAATAAGTCTTGTACAGACACCATTTGTATTGAAATGCTTAGAAACATGAGGCCACTGTTTTAGAGTTTCATAAAAACAAACTTAACATTTATAATGTCCGTAGACCTGCAACCATGACTGAACTACACAGTTAACCTTGAGGCCTATATTAGGCTCACAGAGACTCTCCTATAAACGTGTTACTTCGGTAACACATATACTAAAATTGGAACGATACAGAGAAGATTAGCATGGCCCCTGCGCAAGGATGACACGCAAATTCGTGAAGCGTTCCTCATTTTGAATCGAGAAATATTATTATTGTTTTTAAAAACAATACTACCATACTTTAGCACTACCATAGAGAATGAATAGGAAACGTTTTAGGGCCGTTTAGCTAAATAACTATGGGCCCCATTCCCAGGCAATGCAACATTTATTTGCAACATTTATTAATATTTAAATGATGAATCAGAAAAAACCTACTTGTGGTCAAAAATATATTACATCCGTAGTGGTTTAGCACTACCATAGAGAATGAATAGGAAACGTTTTAGGGCCGTTTAGCTAAATAACTATGGGCCCCATTCCCGGGCAATGCAACATTTATTTGCAACATTTATTCATATTTAAATGATGAATCAGAAAAAACCTACTTGTGGTCAAAAATATATTACATCCGTAGTGGTTTAGCACTACCATAGAGAATGAATAGGAAACGTTTTAGGGCCGTTTAGCTAAATAACTATGGGCCCCATTCCCGGGCAATGCAACATTTATTTGCAACATTTATTAATATTTAAATGATAAATAATCAGAAAAAACCTACTTGTGGTCAAAAATATATTACATCCGTAGTGGTTTAGCACTGCCATAGAGAATGAATAGGAAACGTTTTAGGGCCGTTTAGCTAAATAACTATGGGCCCCATTCCCGGGCAATGCAACATTTATTTGCAACATTTATTCATATTCAAATGATAAATATACCTACTTGTGGTCAAAAATATATTACATCCGTAGTGGTTTAGCACTACCATAGAGAATGAATAGGAAACGTTTTAGGGCCATTTAGCTAAATAACTATGGGCCCCATTCCCGGGCAATGCAACATTTATTTGCAACATTTATTAATATTTAAATGATGAATCAGAAAAAACCTACTTGTGGTCAAAAATATATTACATCCGTAGTGGTTTAGCACTACCATAGAGAATGAATAGGAAACGTTTTAGGGCCGTTTAGCTAAATAACTATGGGCCCCATTCCCGGGCAATGCAACATTTATTTGCAAAATTTATTAATATTTAAATGATAAATAATCAGAAAAAACCTACTTGTGGTCAAAAATATATTACATCCGTAGTGGTTTAGCACTACCATAGAGAATGAATAGGAAACGATTTAGGGCCGTTTAGCTAAATAACTATGGGCCCCATTCCCGGGCAATGCAACATTTATTTGCAACATTTATTAATATTTAAATGATAAATAATCAGAAAAAACCTACTTGTGGTCAAAAATATATTACATCCGTAGTGGTTTAGCACTACCATAGAGAATGAATAGGAAACGTTTTAGGGCTGTTTAGCTAAATAACTATGGGCCCCATTCCCGGGCAATGCAACATTTATTTGCAACATTTATTCATATTTAAATGATAAATAATCAGAAAAAACCTACTTGTGGTCAAAAATATATTACATCCGTAGTGGTTTAGCACTACCATAGAGAATGAATAGGAAACGTTTTAGGGCCATTTAGCTAAATAACTATGGGCCCCATTCCCGGGCAATGCAACATTTATTTGCAACATTTATTCATATTTAAATGATTAATCAGAAAAAACCTACTTGTGGTCAAAAATATATTACATCCGTAGTGGTTTAGTACTACCATAGAGAATGAATAGGAAACGTTTTAGGGCCGTTTAGCTAAATAACTATGGTCCCCATTCCCGGGCAATGCAACATTTATTTGCAACATTTATTAATATTTAAATGATAAATAATCAGAAAAAACCTACTTGTGGTTTAAAATATATTACATCCGTAGTGGTTTAGCACTACCATAGAGAATGAATAGGAAACGTTTTAGGGCTGTTTAGCTAAATAACTATGGGCCCCATTCCCGGGCAATGCAACATTTATTTGCAACATTTATTAATATTTAAATGATAAATAATCAGAAAAAACCTACTTGTGGTCAAAAATATATTACATCCGTAGTGGTTTAGCACTACCATAGAGAATGAATAGGAAACGTTTTAGGGCCATTTAGCTAAATAACTATGGGCCCCATTCCCGGGCAATGCAACATTTATTTGCAACATTTATTCATATTTAAATGATAAATAATCAGAAAAAACCTACTTGTGGTCAAAAATATATTACATCCGTAGTGGTTTAGCACTACCATAGAGAATGAATAGGAAACGTTTTAGGGCCGTTTAGCTAAATAACTATGGGCCCCATTCCCGGGCAATGCAACATTTATTTGCAACATTTATTAATATTTAAATGATAAATAATCAGAAAAAACCTACTTGTGGTCAAAAATATATTACATCCGTAGTGGTTTAGCACTACCATAGAGAATGAATAGGAAACGTTTTAGGGCTGTTTAGCTAAATAACTATGGGCCCCATTCCCGGGCAATGCAACATTTATTTGCAACATTTATTCATATTTAAATGATAAATAATCAGAAAAAACCTACTTGTGGTCAAAAATATATTACATCCGTAGTGGTTTAGCACTACCATAGAGAATGAATAGGAAACGTTTTAGGGCCATTTAGCTAAATAACTATGGGCCCCATTCCCGGGCAATGCAACATTTATTTGCAACATTTATTCATATTTAAATGATTAATCAGAAAAAACCTACTTGTGGTCAAAAATATATTACATCCGTAGTGGTTTAGTACTACCATAGAGAATGAATAGGAAACGTTTTAGGGCCGTTTAGCTAAATAACTATGGTCCCCATTCCCGGGCAATGCAACATTTATTTGCAACATTTATTAATATTTAAATGATAAATAATCAGAAAAAACCTACTTGTGGTTTAAAATATATTACATCCGTAGTGGTTTAGCACTACCATAGAGAATGAATAGGAAACGTTTTAGGGCCGTTTAGCTAAATAACTATGGGCCCCATTCCCGGGCAATGCAACATTTATTTGCAACATTTATTAATATTTAAATGATAAATAATCAGAAAAAACCTACTTGTGGTCAAAAATATATTACATCCGTAGTGGTTTAGCACTACCATAGAGAATGAATAGGAAACGTTTTAGGGCCATTTAGCTAAATAACTATGGGCCCCATTCCCGGGCAATGCAACATTTATTTGCAACATTTATTCATATTTAAATGATAAATAATCAGAAAAAACCTACTTGTGGTCAAAAATATATTACATCCGTAGTGGTTTAGCACTACCATAGAGAATGAATAGGAAACGTTTTAGGGCCGTTTAGCTAAATAACTATGGGCCCCATTCCCGGGCAATGCAACATTTATTTGCAACATTTATTCATATTTAAATGATAAATAATCAGAAACGTTCATGCTGTGCCACCTCTTCTTTCCACTCAGAAAAGACCGTCTCCTTACTGTTCAGCCAAGCGGGAAACAGCGCCGCCAAAAACCTACTTGTGGTCAAAAAATATATTACATCCATAGTGGTTTAGCACTACCATAGAGAATGAATAGGAAAAGTTTTAGGGCCGTTTAGCTAAATAACTATGGGCCCCGCCTCCCGCGGACCCAGAGTTATTTAGCTAAACGGCCCTAAAACTTTTCCCATGTATTCTCTATGGTAGTACGAAACCACTACGGACGTAATGCGCCTCCCGGCCACTCGCACTTTTGGCGCTGTAACCGCTTCAACTCCTCTCTACCATACCCAGAATGAATGAACACTTCTTCATTCAATGTGACTGATAGTGATGGGAATTCCCGGCTCTTTCGGCTCCCAAGTGGCTCCTAAGATTTTTTGTTACTTAAATCAATTTATTACCAAATTATGTGTAAAATTAATAACTAATGTGAAAAAAAAAACCATAAAATATAACATATGTATAGTATTTATATGGCTTTATTAATAAACTTAACGTAACGATTCCAATGGTAGTGCTAAACCACTACGGATGTAATATATTTTTGACCACAAGTAGGTTTTTTCTGATTATTTATCATTTAAATATTAATAAATGTTGCAAATGTTGCATTGCCCGGAGGCAGACCGGGGTTCAATTCCCCGACGGTGAGATACATTTAGCAAATTTTTTTTTTACATGTGGACTAACAAGGGTCACTTTACACTTGGATTAGTATTATTATTGAAAGCTATCTTCTTCTTGTCAATAGGTTTGGACAGGACGTTGTTGTAGCCGAAGCCAGGGCTCTTATTTTGAAGGCCAGAGTAAAAGGGAAAGTGAGGACTGAAAGGAAATTAAATCTAACTGATAATAAACGAGATTCGGAGACGTGCAGAACATCGGTTTGTTTCCGTTTAGACACAGTCATTGATTTATTTATGCATTTATTTATTTATGTATGTATTTATTTCTACATTTCTGTATTTATTTATTTATGTATGTATTTATTTCTACATTTCTGTATTTATTTATGTATTTCTGTATTTATTTATACATAAGTCAGGTTTCGTCCTCCATATAAAGTGACTCTTTTTAGTCCACATGGACAGAAAGAAAAAAAAAAAATGCTAAATGTATCTCCCCATCGGGGAATTGAACCCCGGTCTCCCGCGTGGATACTCACCACTATACTAACGAGGAGGTGCATAAACCAATAATGCAGTACCAGACACGAGCCCTCAGTGCTCCTTTGGACAACATGAACGCTACACCTTCTGTGTGTGGAGCAGAGTCATCTGGATGTCGTGAGTAGAGTATGGTCTCTCCACTCGCCAGTCTGGCCTGCCCTGACTGAAGCCACCTGGCTTCACCTAGACCAAGGAGCGAGATCCCATACCTCCTCATCTCTTCTGCTATCACTGCTGTCTTTCCACCAGCATACATAGTCACATTCCACGCTGCAATGGTGGTGGGTTGCTTTAAGGACAGCAGCAGCGTCGAACGTACAGTCTTGTATAAGCTACTTTTCTCTAACTTGAACTTTGAGTCTTTTTTTGTCCACAAACCACAGATGTTCATCTTATTTCCAATGCGAATAACAGGTTGAACTGGTAATTTCTTCGATGCAACAGAATAAAATAATATTTTATCTTGTCTTGTTTTATTTCTTTGAAAATAATTATTAGTTTGAATGATACACACGTTTTGTGAAGTACTAACCCTGTGAATTTTGACCCTGGATTACTCCAAAAGTATACTGAGATATACGTTATATAACTTGCGTATGAAGTGCAAGAGGTAGAACTAAACTGCTAATAAATACTACTGAAAACGGTGTATTTTATACCTCTTCAAAAATGGAAGATAATCCTGCAAAAAGTGAACTTTGACCCTGGATTACTCCAAGAGAATACAGTAAAAGTACTTAATATTTCACATTTGTCTTTTAAATTTTCTCTAAACGCCTCGAGCCACGCAATGACGCAGATATACTGTCAAACACGACTGCATGATGAATACAATTTTAAAAGGTTGTGTTCATTGATATTGCGATATTACGGTTGTTTGTTTGCGCTGTGTCCACGAGATGGCGATAGCTACTCGTTAGTTATCTGTGGCTCTAAGGATGCTGGGAAGTTTCCGCTACGGAAGTGTCACTGGACAGAGGTAAATGATGAGAAATGAGAGATTATTTGTTTGTACACAGACCTTATTGTGAGTTTTTACAACATGTTATCGTTTATTGTCAAGTCTCCTCGTTGTCTACAACTCACCAGTTATCCCGTTTGTATTCATGAACGCAGACAGTGTGTAACTTTGAGTTAGCATGTTGCTAATACCGTGGATCTGTATTTGTACACACACAGGTTGCTAGCTGAACGTTAGGTAAAGTTAGCAGAGAGACCACAGAGGAAGAGGGACCTCCAAACATGGTGAGTTAACTATGGTGTGAATCAGCTTCACGCTAACTACTGAGCAGCGCTCCCCTAACACTCAGAACTCAATAAATATTACTTGATATTTCGTAAAAAGTATGTTTTGCTAATTGCACAAATCAAAGAAGAAGAAACACTTATTCATTGGATCGTGTTACAAACTTTACATGCACACTATATGATCTAATAAAAGACGTGTGTAATGTAGATGGTAATAATGTAAATATTATAAATGGCAGATATGGGAAAGAAATAATAAAGATCGTTGCATTGGCAGAAACACTGACACTTTTTCCAATTCTTAAAGCGATAGACCACCTGGAATCTGTTTAGAGAGTCAAACGTCTCCCAACTGGCTTTAAACTTGAACTCAACCTATAGTTTAAACCTATAAATCTATATGTCTGCTGTGCAGCTCTTTCTACAAGCCTTACATCCAAACTATATTATCGAATAAAAGTTATGTGTAATGTGAATGAAAAAAAATAATGTCAATGTCAAATGCCAGATACTTAAGGAAAAAAAAAAAAAAGGAATTCTACCACTGAACCACCAATGCTTGATATCGCAATGATGCTTCCCATTCATACTGTATGGTAGTACTAAACTATTACGGCTGTAACTGCTTCAATTCAGTCTCTACCCTCCTGACAGTGAATTAACAGTTATTCATTCATTGTGAATGACTGCTGTATGTATGTGTATGAAGAATAAGAAGTACTCCACTAAACTAGAAGTACTATCCAATAAAACTGAAACAATAAATAAAAATGAGACAAGATCCCACACGGGGAAATTTGCAGTGGTACAGCAGCCAAAAAGGTAGAAATAGAATATATTATAAATACACACATACAGTGTGTGTGTGTGTGTGTGTATTTATATACATATGTATATTATGTATGTTGAAAATGGTAAAAATGTGCAAAGAAATGCGTGTATCCCTCTTATCGCACATGCACCAGAGCTTATGCTAACTTGCTAGATCCAACGAGACAGTTTCAGCAACGTTATGGCAGAAAAGGTGGCAAAAACAGGTGTTGGTCACAAACGAAAGACAGTTTTTGGTAAAGCTACTGCCAAGAAAAGCGATCCAAGACCTGAGTGAATATCGGTGCTGAAACAGAAACTGAAAGCCCAGAAAGGGCTGCGAAGTGATGACATGGTGGCACTTTTTCTAATGGACCGGTAGGTTAACTTTATGTCTTTGTGAACTTTTTTTTAAGTATTCGTTGTTTTTCATCATCACATTTTCAATAAAGTATCCAAAATACCAAGTGTCATCGAAAAGTACTGAAAGTTACCAATGCTGCGCAGTGCTTGTGAATCCGTGTTTGTTCGCGTTCTTGTGCTCTGAATGCGTAGCTTCGGAGGGAAGTCGGTTTTCCAGTTTTTCCGACCATTTTGTGAGGTTTGGCTTGATGCAATGGTATGCACATCAAAATTTATCTCCTTTGCAGGAGGACACAAGCACTGTGATGTCGTGGTTTTCCAGCCCCGTGTACAACCGCTACTGGCAACACTACTACCAGGCCATGGCTTGGCACCAGAGACACAGACGTGCCTACCGTAAAGCCCTGGAGGCCGCCTATGGCCCCGGCTACAGCCAGGAGCAGTTTCCCTGCAGCCCGCAGCGCTACGCAGACTGGCACGCCCCAAAGAGTGACAAGGGCGACGAGGGGGATGAGGAGAGCAGCTCTGACAGCGAGATCGAGTGCGATGTCAGTAACATGGAGATCAGCGAGGAGCTACGGCAGTACTTTGCCCAGACGGAGAGACACAGAGAGGAGCTGAGTAAGAGAACATTGTTCTTTATTTCCTGCCCTTTGCAGTGTCACCATTAGTTTCTTACACACTGAACCTTTAATTCATGATAAATTTCTGACAAATCTTGCCTGCACAAGGTGAGCACATAACAGGCTCTCCCAGAGCGAAAGTACCTAAAAATAATCTGTCTAACTGTCCTTCAAGAGAAGCAGATGGAGGCCGAGCAGCAGGACTGCTACGTGCTGGCCGACCAGGACCTGCGCAGCGGCTCCCAGAAAAGCACCGGAGCTCCTCCCATCGAGCGACCGGGTGAGAGACGCGTGGCCGAGATGAAGAAGCTGTACGGCCAGGACTCCGCCAAGATCTTGGCCATTGAGACGGCAATGCAGCTCACGTTTGACAGAAACTGTGACCGGAAGCAGCCGAAGTACTGGCCTGTTATCCCTCTGAAACTGTGACTTTGCTGCAGGTAGAATCATAAAATTAAGTTATTTTAGGCACAGTTGTGGATTAGTAAACATTTCGTATATATTATCGTGTTCTATCCTCACAGAACCAGCATTTTGGGAGCTGATAAAATGCTTTTTTTTTTGGAAAACAGGTCCCAGAGTAAAACATTTTTAAATCGCCACCTTTGAGTTTTCATAGATAAAATTATCATGTCACACTTTTATAACCCTTAACCACACTATACGTACCACATACAGGCCTGGAGTATATATACCTCAACATTTAGAGTTGTTTTGTGTGCATGAACACATTTCGGGAAAGTTTTTAAAAATAAAAAGTATAGGAAAAGTTCAGTTTCCATGTGGATAAGGACTAAAAAGTGACTTAAATTAATTAAATCTCATGGTTGTCATAAAACATGCAACACTGAGTCTTATGATGTTCTAAATGTGTTGCGTATAAAGGCTAACGCGCAGTACCTAACCTTAAAGCTTTTTAGGACAGAATCAAATTAAGCTGAGTGTGTGTTTCCCTCTAATCTGTTGTTGTTATTTACCTCATAGCTCGCCGATGCTTCATCCTGCAGCGGCTCCTCTCATAACCACAACTATTTATACACAAATGTTTCAACACACTCAGTGATGTGTAGTTCCTGTTGTGTGTTTAAGGAGAAATCTTGAATATTCTCTTTTTTTATATACTGAAGTGTGTTTGTTTTTACATAATAAACTGTTACTTGTTTGGATAAAAAAAAACAGCGTGTGGTTCCTGTTCTCGATGACACGCTGTGACTGCGATTCAGCTTTTTCTACATTTAGAAACTGGGTCAGTGTTTTGTTAGTGTATATTTCATTCAGGATTTCTAATGCTGAATCTGCATTTTACGGAGATATTTGTTCATCCAGAGAATGTCCACAGTGTCTGTGTAATGTTTTATCTTACCAGTGATGTTCATCTTGAGTCACTGACCTTCTGACCCCACCTAATACCATTATGTAATGGGTCAAACTGACGTATGTCCTCGCAGATTATGTTTTATTTTTTTATGCAAAGACAAAACAGGAAATGTTCAAACTAGCTACAGTCATGCTGGATATGTTAGCCTCCATTTTGTGTAATTTTTTTAAATTTAAAAGTTTCTGTTTGACAAATTCCTTTGCCAAATTATGTCAAGAAACAATATGAAAAAGGAAATATGTGTTCACTATATACAATTGTTTTCATTTAGTGTATGTAGTCTCAAGTGTTTTTTTTTACTGTGTATATATATATATATATATATATATATATATATATATATATATATTATATAAACTTGTGTTTTAAGCCATTTTTGAAAGCTCACTTTACTTGTATTTAACAGTTTACTTTCAAGTATCCTACTTCGCTCCATTTTATCACAACTGTTACTGAGTTGTTGTTTTTTAAAAAAAATGCAATTAAAACTTTATGTGTACTTAAGTACATTTATTTCTGTAGTAGTACTTTTACTTGTAAGTGTAAATGGTGGTAGATTGAGGCGTCTTTTTACCATATGGTAAAGGGTTTGATTCCCAGGTTGCCTCTGACTTTATGTTCTTAATGTAAACGATATTTAAAAAAAAAAAAAAGTTATGTTACACATATACTACCGTACAGTGAATGTAATATTAGACTAATGTGTATTACTAATGTGTACAATGCTTTTTATTTGACATGTACGAAGAGATACAGAGTAAAACATGCAGGGAAAATTATTATATTATTATATCATAAATACAATAAAAAGATAATGCTCATATATTTCATGAAGGAATTAAGGTGAATTATTTAAGACGACGCTTGGGGTATAACTCCACCCCACTCGACCCCCGTCCTCTTCACTTACAAAGCCGGACTGCCCCTAAACTAAACGCACCACCACCACACTTCACTTTCTCAAACGACCAAGTGGACAGCACGTCATCTGGGAGTTGTTGGGGTTTGTTATTTTTTGTTTTGTTTTTTAAATCCCTTCTTCTTCTCTTCTCGGTTTTCCACGGGAGCTGAAACACTGAAACATGGGTGAGTGAACCTCCTGTTGTTTCCACGTTTCTCTCTTTTCGCTTCACTTCAATTTGCACATGTCTGGTAATCAGTTTAAAGGCTCAGAGGCTCCCGCGTCTGTTAACCCCTGGATTCTTACACTAATGTGCACAACAAATGGAACAACACAGTAAAAAAAAAAAAAAACATTATTTTCTGCAGCTGCTTGTTTGCGAGACTTTTTATGATTACTGTGATTACTAAGTGCAGTGTGTGGACCAGTGGTAGACTGAGGTGTCTTTTAATCCTAGGGGTTGCTCCTTTGACTGTATGTTATGATGTAAACATTAGCATATTTCTTGGTCTGTGGAGTGCAGTGTGTGCTGGACACAGGGAGTTTGAAAGTTTCCACACACTGCTTGTGCATACGTTTCCAGATCTTTCTTTAAATGTTGAAAGCATTTTTGAATGTTTTACCAGAACGTTTAATCCCATATCGATGCTCTGCAGTGCTCAGTCATTTTGGGAATCTTTTGTCTCGTGTTGCAAGGCAAACTAAGCACCTCATCCTTTGCATGTCGACTCCTAATGAGAGAGCTGATTGGTTTAAGAGGGAGTGTGGTTCAAGCAAACTGGACAAGTCTGAAACGAGGGAAAACATCTATTACAAAACATTCAAAATCATAATTTGACTCTATCAATATCTTTAGACCTTTAAAAACAGATTAAGTACATGAAAACCAAATGGTTTGTGTCGAGTACACAGTGAATGTTGCTGCATGGAAAGTCCAAATCGAAGAATCTTCTTTGTTTCTGCCCCTCGCTCTCTCCCTCTCTCTCTTTCGCTCCCCATTCATAACATCTGTTTCCAATAAGGGAGCAGGTCTGTTTATCGCCTTCAGGGCCCGGTGAGAAGTTGAGAACAGACAGGATGTAGCCAAGTGACATGATTTAGTGCCACGCAGGAGCTGCAGACCTTTTCCTGCGGGGAGCCATCGTAAAAGAAACTTCTCTCGTTTCGGCTCCGGTGTCGGCTCGGCACCGTCGCTCCCCTCCAAAAACCTGCGTCTTCTGTCTCATCATCTTCAGCATCAGCATCTTTCATGTGCATCTGCTCCTCTCATCATCTCCCTGCTCATTGTCTTCATCATCATTCTCCTCCTCCTCCTCCACTGACATGAATTCACTCTTTGTGCTCACTCTTTTCTCTTTAGCATGTGGAGATTCATATCCTCTTGCATCCTCTCCTGTGGATTCCAGCTGCGGTATGGATACTGAGAGCAGATGGACTTTAAAGTCCACATATTTTTGTTCTGCGGGAATAACTGATCACTCCGCTAAAGGGGGGGAATGAGAAGTGGTATGATCCATTCACCAGATTACTACTAAATCTGTGACATAATAAAACATGATTATTGTTACTGAGTATTTTAAAAGCTGGTATTTTAAGACCAGAGGTGATGACACCCTAGGATTGTATTTTTTTAAGTATATACTGAACTTCTTACCCTTAAAACTGTAGGATGATAGGTCTGATAGTATTGCATGACAGAGCCTGATTTCAGAGGGAAAAATTAATAACATTGAAAATAGACAATAAAATCTGCACACTGTGTCTTTAAAATACTTGTGCGGCTATAAACATTTGATTTTCTAGCATTAAAGGTCTGGTGTGTAACATTCTGCAGGGTTTACTGGCAGAAATTGAATAAACTAACAATATGTGTAAGTGTATAATCACTTTAAAATAACAAAAAAAAAATATTTGTGCATATGAAGCAAGATCTTTTATGTTTTTACAATCTGCTGTCTCACCATCAGATGTCACTACTTCTCAAACACTGCGCCTTTGACAAATACATCATCATGCTTTTGCTCAAAGATCCAGTGATATTAGGAATAAAGGCCTGTTGTTTCATGCACATGTTGTCCAGGTGCATGAAAGCCAACACATGGTCCTGAGGAGAGTAGCTTCCTCCTCAAACCTGTGTGCAGTTGAAGTAATGATGAAAGGCAGGTAACGCGGAGGTCAGCTGCAGGTCAGGGAGGATGGAGCTCGGTCTGGAATGACATGATAGAAAGTGACCAGCAAATAAAGAAAGAAAAAAAAGTGATAAAAGAGCGATCCATCACAGTGTCTTCTGCCATCAACATGAATCACTTCCTTTAGTTATTTAGACACTGTCATCTTGTTCTTTTCTACACCTCCAACTCCTCCAGCAGCTCTACTTCATCTTCCTGTCTCTGAGTCCATGCTGTGATATCTCTGATCTCCCTCAGGGAGCCAATCATATCACAGAAATTGACAGCCAGTTTCCTCACAGCAAAATCATTACTTGGCTTTCTGTTTTTTCTATATGTATTATCGATTTTGCGAGAGATTTAGTTTTTGTGTGAGGCTTTGAAATGTGTGCGCACCACATTATTTGAGTGGTGCTCTGACAAAAAAAAAGGGATTTTTTTTTTTAGGCAATAGTTCAAACATACATCTTCGAGCTCAGTCCAGTGGCTACTCTGTGTTGGAGACAATCGATGCTGTGAGGACCAGTTGCCATGGCAACACAGCGATGAGGAGGCCTCAGAGGCATCTCAAATCCGGGGCACATGCGGACCCTGTGATCACGCTGGCCCACGCAGGCAAAAAATAGATAGTACGTTCGTATGTAAATGAGCCACAGGCAGCAGGGGATTGGCGTTATCTGTCATTTCCTGCTGCCGCTCTGACACCTCTGCAGTGATGATGATGGTGATGATGATGATGATGATATTGAGTCCACGGTGCTTCGTATTTTCTCCAAACACTGATTGCTGTTGAGCCCCGAAACCTCACTTATCCCCACATCGCTGCAGGAGGAGCGGCTGCACCTCAGTCACAGGTGCAGCCGCTCCTCCTGAGTCACATGACTCATGTCACATGGTACAATATTGCCCGTATGTATGTGTGTGTGTGTGTGTGTGTGTGTGTGTGTGAATGACGGCATAACGTCATGCGAAACAGACTTTGGACCAAATCTGGGCCAGCGGGATTAGAAGCTTGTCGGATAAATTGCGGGATGGACTGGGGATGGGTGTGTAGGACAGTGTGTGTGTGTGTGTGTGTGTGTGTGTGTGTTAAGCCGTCCCTACTAACAGGAGTCAGATATTAAAAATAAGGCATGATATAGCAGAGATTCTCTCTGATTTGACCTTTGCACATGGCTCATGTAGAGGGTGGGTGTCCACTCAGGTGCTGGGCTTTGTTTACGTGAGACCAGCCGGTCGTCATTTGGACTAAAAGCAGGCGTGAATGAATGAAAATTTACATTTTTAAATATCCTAGGTATGGTTCAAAGTTCAGCAAAGTTCAGCTCTTTGCTGCATTGCTGTGTGTAACTTGTTAAATTATTAAAAGTCATCAAATTGTCAGCGTTTGGAATATCCCTATCCTTAAAACTGACCTGGAATCCTCAGCATAAGTGTTTGTCTGTGTGTGTGTGTGTGTGTGTGTGTGTGGGGTTGAGGTGGATTAACCTTTTGTCAGAGGCATCTGACGCCTCTGCACCGCGGGGGCGAGCGGGAAGCGTCTCCTTTGGTGACTGTCAGCTGAGGGCGTGTGTGTGTGTGTGGGAGTGGCCGAGGGGAAAGTGGGTCATCATTACCACAGATTAAGGGCCTGGATCTCAACACACACACACACATACAGTATATATATACATATATATATATATATATATATATATATACGTATATATATATATATATACATCTATGAGAGGACATTTTCAGGTGAGAGATGGAACAAAGGGCAGTGCTGCTATGTCGTGCTCTGCCAAAGAGGAATCCAGAAGCTCATTAAAATGGCAAGGATTAGACTAAAGTGACAGTGGGAGTCTCATAAAGCCTTCACAGAGACACTTGGCTTGTTTCTGTGTGTGTGAGTGTGTACACCAGTGTCTTTTTGTATTTATGTTTGGCCTGATTCCAGCATGACTGATAAAACTGTTTGATTTGACTAATGGAGGCGGAGGAATAAGCAGAAAAGCTTTCATTGTTACACGTCTGAGAATAATGTGCAAAGTAGACACTTGTGCACAATCTTCTTCATGTTGTAGTTGCACACCTGTAACAGCAGAAGGATCTGTGCCACAGGTGCACCCACGATAAATTGCTGTGGGAATAATAGATAAGTCCTTATATGGACATCCTGGGCGTGTGTGTGTGTGTGTGTGTGTGTGTGTGTGTTTATAGGTCACATATGCAGGCTTTAAAAGATGTGTTTTTTCCGTCTTCTTATATGTTGTTGAGTCAAAGTTATGACGTTCTAGTGGTGATATAAAGTAGTAATAATTCTGCAGAAGTCACAAAATAGACAGTTTTTCTTTTCTTTTTGTTCATAAAAATGAGCCAAGTGAACTTTGAACTGTGACATATTTCCCAATTTTCACAAATTCAATCCAATTTTAAACATTATGAGAGTACTTCCTGCTCAGGTTTATATAGTTGGTGAAAATGAAACAAATGTTTCATCAGTTTGCCTATATTTATCATTTATACTATTATTATTATTATTATTATGAAATAGTTTTTCCTCAGTTCCTTGTTGTTCTATGCATTAGTTTAGCTATGGTCTGACCTCTGCGTTAAAGTAACACAATGTGGTATTTGCTCTTGGGGTCCCCCTACAGTCTAAAAACGTCAACTGTTGCGAAAATATATGTCGTGGTAACACGTGCATTTGTTGACAAACCATCGATACTGGCTAACACTGAAGCAGGACTTCTAATGTGCAATCAGACCCGTTACAGTAGCCTTTATGATAGGATTTTATACAAAAAAAATTTAACGATAGTGCTTCAGTTAGCATAGTTTGTGTTTTCAATCCAGTTTATGTATGTGCTGTAAACACAAGAAACACAGAACCAGAGGAGAGAGCTGGATTTGCAAGTGTCATTGATGTAGTTAATGAAATATAATATGGTGTCAACACAGGGGCTTTTATTTTGAAAAACAAAACAAAAACTGGTGCTTAATGCTGTATCTGTGTAGTCCTTGCTGTTCCACTCGTGCTGAATTCCACCGAGTGCTGTGTTCCGTCATCCAGCACAAATTTCAAAAAGAAGGCTACATTAATTTTCAACACTCTTCTATATACTATAATAGGTTAAATCCCAGTTAACTCATGTGTTGTAAGCACTGTTTGTATTCTGTATATTGGTAGTTAATTTTGCTGTGACGCAAATGTATATGTTTTTATTGCAAATAATTCTTATTCAGTGATGCAAATCTGTTCTTTTTCGGACTGTAAAACTCCCTTTATATGAAATATTTAGTTACACTGGTAATTATACATGAAGTTATGAATATTATATTCCTTGCATCTAGCGACCTGCACAATGCCAGCTAGGATTGGCTTCAAACCATCACGAATGAGCTGCACAGATTACTGTTTCCCAAGCTTTTTATATGAGGACCACTTCCAAGATATATATATATATATATACTGTATATAGTATGTTGGATAAATGTTTTAGGTCTTTCTTCAGAAGCTCCGCCTCCAGAGCACAGGAGTGTGCATTTGTTTATGTGACAATGCATTAATTAATTGGTTGTGAAGAGGATTTTAAGCAATATAGTAAAATGCTTCAAGTAAAAGGCTTGAAGACCCAAAATGAATCTCCTGTGACCCACCTGTGTCTTTGGGACCCACTGGTACACATAATGGATGAGTGGATGTTAAATTTCTGTCAATTCAGGCTCTGTTATTATTCAGAGGGATTACCATCTAGTACGTGAACATTAATCGTGTTTACTCATTTACAGTCTGCTTTTCCCTCTCAGATCTGAGCCCTGAAACACTCTCTGCTGCTTGTCAACAACCACAAAGCAGCAGTCGCTCACAGGAGAATAAATCATGTCACTGACGGGACAATGATGATAAGATTCTCCTCAGTCCCGCCCTCTAATTAATTTGGTTTTTATTATCCGTGCAAGTCACATTAGAACATTTCCAAGGAACTGATAGCATCGCTGCAAGATGTGAATCGGCACAGCCCGTGGAACGCCGCGGCTCCATGGCAACAGCAGAGTCTGAGACGGGACTGCTTTGATGTGGGGGGGGGATGTGAACGTCATGAGTGTTTGATCAAATCTTTTTTTGATGAGGTTTAAAAATAGTTTCAAGCCATTCAGAAGTTGGATGTGCAGAGGTTTTCTCTTCTTGTTATTTGTAGGCTACTCCTTTTAGCTAAGAGGTGATGTTTGTAAACCTCTCACCATTGAGAAAATCACACATTTTACACCACAGGAGTTGTTGATCCACTGCTACCTCTAGCAGTAATCTTATTCTGTGACTTTGCGTTTGAAATCCGTCAGTCAGATTCCCCTCAGTGACACACATTTACCAAACGTGTCACCATGAGCTAAAATCGCTGGTTTTATCTATGGGCTTTGGTGTGGGAGCTTTCTAAAAACCTGAACTGTTCCTTTAAGGTTGAAACTACAGGTTGTGTACATGGAGTGAGTGTTTATCTGTGTGTGACAGGGTGATGGTGAGGAGTGCCAGAAAACGCTGGATCTCATCTTCTGGACTAGTCCTTAATCTGTGTGACCCAGCAAGGGATTATAGGCATTCTGGGAGAGAAAAAATGGGGGCTTGGATTACCCTGTAAACCTGACAACTGACTATTTAGAGCATTTGTGTCTATTTATGTGCGCACTTTGTGGATACAACACAGCTGAGAATTGAATTATTATTATAAATAAACCTGCCTCGGGTTTTCCTCCACTTTCGTTTTCTTTTCCATTCTTGGATTCATTGATAACATCAGAAAGGAGGTGGCAGTTTGCTTTGATGTGGTGATGATTTATTAAATTAGGTCTATCATTGAAGTGTCCCAGGAATCAGTCCAGGGAGAATATACAACTGTGTTTTAACCCGAGACTGTTATTGCCAAAAAAAAAAAAAAAAGTGTAATAGAATCGGGTTTCTTCGTGGCTTGCATCCAAATCAGTGCAGAGGGCGCCGACCCTCTGTGCTCCGGCAGCATACGCTGGTGTTGGTTTCAGCCCTGCGGGGAAACGGATCCACTAAATGTCATGGATGTCATGTTTGCTGCTTCTGAGGCTTTGATGTTTTTTGTTGGAGGAACATGAGGGGCTGCTACTGCTGCTGCTTCTGTTGCTGCTCCTGCTGCTGCTGCTGCTCCTGCTGCTGCTGCTGCTGCTGTTGGTGGGGTTCACCTCTGTCTGCACAGTGTCTGGGGGTGTGAGTGTGGGGGATTTCCTCTTTTCCTCTTCCTCCGTGGGGCAGAGCTTTGTCTGAAACAAGGCCACGTGGGTCCGAATTAAAACCTCGTGTAAGAGGATTCGGGGCAGATGGCATCCCATTGTTTGAGGATGTGTTTATTATTATTAGGGAATGGGGGGGCTCCACCCCCTCACCCCTTCATGTGGCTAATGCTGCGTCCCGTTTGTAGTCGGAACTCTGAATTTCCAAGGTTCCTGAAGAGGGAAGAGGGATTTTTAACTCGGAAACTCGCAGCAACCTCACAGAAGCCAACATCATAATATGATGCTAATGCTAATGAGTTTAAGATTCCAAGATGGCTGCCACTATACAAACACTGCTACTTTAACAGTTATTACAGGCCCCGCCCCCTTTACTGACGACCAATGATCACTTAACCCCCAAACCGAACAACTCATCTGTATTAAGTTTTTTTTTTATTGTTTTAGAGTGGTGAGAGTGTAGGTCAGGACCATTCAAATAAGTGACGGTGTAAATTAGCAGTGCAATTATAATACACAGAAAACAGAAAAATAAGCACATTCCAGTGGGATTAATATCTTCACAGCAATCAACAAGTGATGCTGGACCGTGCTGGAACACGTTCACTCACGAAACCACATCTCCACTGTCGTGGTCATATCTTAAGTTCTTACTGTTGTGCCCACACATGGATGACAAAAGACAACGGCAACTGCTATAAAATCCTGTTTCCCCTGTGGGAAATTTGGAAACAGTTCAAAGTTCCCTTGGCTGTTTTTTTATGAACAAAAAGAAAAGAAAAACGGTCTAATTTTGTGACTTCTGCACAATTATTTACTACTTTATATCACTACTAAAAATGTGACATAAATTTGACACAACAACATACACAAACAACAAACAAAACGCATTTTTAAAGCCTGGATATGTGACCTATAAACACACACCTCCAGGATGTCCATATAAGGAGTTGTTTGTTATTCCCACGGCAATTTACCGTGGGTGCACATAACGATATACCACATGGGATAACCAGTGTTCTTTGACTGATATCAGGAGTGAATAACTTAGTGTTAGTAATGAAGATATAGAGATAGTAGCACTTTGGTTTCAGGGCCCCCTGAGCCCCGAGGCCTGTTCAATAATCCATCCCTGCCACTAATAATATCTAAGACCATGAATGTCAGCCTTTTATTATTATTATCTGTCATAATTTGATTTTTGTCACTTCTTTCCTATATCTTCACACCCACATTCTCACTACACACACTTGCACTCTCCTTTTAGCACTCTTCTTCTTCATCGTCTTCTTCTTGTCTTTTTTTCCCTCTCTTCTCTCCTCCCCTCCCCTCCCTGACTCTCTCAACTCACCAGATGGAGAGGGGGTGGTGAGTGTGTGTGTGTGTTCTTGCATATACAGTATATGTGTGTGTGTGTATGTGTGTCCATGCATGCATGGTTACCCATGAGTTTGCATATTTACACCTCCCCTGCACATTTTGTCCTCATTTCCTCCTCTGCTTCTCTGAGGTGCAGCATGAAAAAGATCAGAACCTGTTTTTTTTGTATGTTTTTTTTGTGAATAATGGAAGTAAAGACTCTGTTGTGATCAGAATATCAGCACATTTCCACAATTCTGAAGTGTTGTCTTAATGTAAGCTCACAGGGCCTGTGCATTTTGAAGCTGGATTGTTAATAATAAAGAGGGAGGCAGAGCTGAGCTGTAAGGGAGAGAGGGAGGGAGAGCGAGAGAGAGGGAGGGAGTGTGTGTGCAAGAGAGAGAGAGAGAGAGAGCATCAAGTCACCAGAACAGCCTCCACCATCCTCACACTCACTCACACACGGAGACTATATCCCTCTGAGATAATGGACGGGACAAAGCCTGCCATGGAGTCCAACGCGGAGGATACTCAGGACGAGGGACAGGAGAGCAAAGGTACAATCTTTTTTTTTTTTTTTTGCGCACAGCCAAATCAGCGCATTGGCTTTAACGCATACTTGCAGTTTCTCTCTCTCTCTCGACACACAATAGCGGTGCCTTGCCTTCCACTGCCTCTGGCCTCTCACCTGGTTTTAACAATCCCCGCCACATGCGAGTGACAGGAGATTATTCCTGCAAATCCCTGCGCAATTTGACCGTTTCACGCGTTGCCGTGCGCCATAGAATGGGAGGATGTGGGCGGGTCGGTGCGTTTGAAGAGGCTCGATTTGTTGAGCATTTTTCTGGAGCATATTAATGCCATTCTTATATATATTTTTTAAAACACTGCTGCTCTGAAAGGGGGGTTATTTCGGCGTCATGGAGCTGAGTGCTGCTCCGCTCCGCGCGCGCCATTGTTGTCCGTCAGGTGCGGCGGCGGCGGCGAGAGAGGCGCTGCCATTCTCCTTTTCTTCTTATGATTATTAGTAATATTATCATTTATGGCGGATGTGTCCTCAGGTGGTTGATTGTGTCGAGTGTGTTGCATGTGTGGCCGCGGTGATCGGATTCAGGAGAGCTTGACGCAGAGCCTGAGTCCTGTCACTCGAGCCTTTAATAAACGATGCTCTGTGTGTGTCTGTTTGTGGCTCCGCAGTGGGACTGGGAGCCCTTGTTTGAATCCAGCCTTACACTGTGTGTGTGTGTGTGTGTGTGTGTGTGTGAATCCTCTTCAAAACACACAGATGCAAATGCAATCCTGTTTAATATGCATGCCAGATTAAAGCTAACAAAATGTGTCAGATTGAGTGCAAATATAATGCCAAACTGTTGCTGCTCAGTGTGTGTGTGTGTTGTGTAGGCGTGTCTATATAATGCACCCACACACTGGCGAAAGATACATGGAAATGATTTCACTCTAGTAAAATCCCAGCCTTCAGTCCAGAGATGGTTAAGAGCAGCTTCCCTGTGCGATTTTGGGTCAAATTTGATCCACAAAAAAAAAATCATAAAGCAAATGAGCTCATGATGTAATCCAGACTAAGAATCTGAACATTAAACTGCTCAATCCTTTGCATTGAACTCCATAGAGGAAATCTGTGATTTGTTGATCCACTGCGACCTTTATCACTAAGTTCAAATGTTTTATTTTGTGACTTCTATGTTTGAAATCCTTTGTTCCCATTTAACCCCACATTTACCAAACACAGCAGCAGTAGACCAGCAGCTCATGTTGCCCCCACGAGCTAAAACATGTGATTTTCTCTGTGGACTTTGGAGCCGGAGAGAGAGAAGCAATTTACAAACATCAGTTTCCTGTTGGAAAAATGCCCTTTCTTACTTTGAATTATTCCCCACTTCCATTGAATCTCGAGCCTTACTTTAGTTGGTTCTGGTCAAAAATGACCATGATAGAAAACATTCCCATTCAGTACACATCCACAACTGTCACTTGTTGCTGAGGCGTTCGTGTGCCCAAGTTGAACCTCACCTGTCAGAGCATTTTAAGACATTTTAGTTGTGGGAACCTGTTTTCTGCTTTGTGTTTTAAAATGCCCAATTCTTGCACCAAACTCATCATCTCAAATCTGCGGGTTTTGCACCACAGCACCCATGGTAGATTGCCGTGGGAATAATACACAACTCCTTATATGGACATCCTGGGTGTGTGTGTGTGTTCATGTGTTCACAGGTAACATATTCCTGTGTTAAAAAATGTGTGTTTTTTTCCATCTTCTTTTTTCCAGCACAGGTGTGTTTATGTAATTGGTGAAAATGATGATTTTTCGCCTAGGTTGTGCTGAAAAAAAGGATATAAGACACTTTATATTGCACATGCTTATCGCCTCTGTATATACTGTACGTTTAAATATACTAATAGAAAAAAGCAGCCGAAATGCTCTGTGCTCCAAGGGATAATGTTCAAGTTTATTGTTTTATTTTACCTGTATTTAATATCCCGACTCGCAGACATAGTTATATATTTGTATGTATACAATGACCGACATTTAAATATAGAAGAAGAACACAGTTTACGTTTGAGAGACGCGACGGGGAGGAATGTAGGTGAATATGGGAAAAAACTTTTCGCTAGCACTCAACAAACTACACTACCACACTTGTTTTGCCCCAGTATTGGTCTTAATTCTTCCTTTTTGAGGTCTTAAACGTCATTAAAACTGGTTCTGCAGATACTGGGGCATTTTACACGCATCCCTTCACTCAGCATGAACACACTTCTTCATCACTTGCATTTGAGAAACCCAGAGTTTGACCCCCGCCGCGGTGCTACTGCTCCGTCACAACAGTCTGCGACGTAAGTCCCTCACATGCGACGCTCTTTAAAAACATTACATCATCCTCTCTGGAGGCACGCTGCTGCTCACACATGCAGGTGAACAGCAGCCAGAACACACACCGCACAACAAGCGCGTATGAGCGGCCTCCTCGAGGACGGGCGGCCATATTTATGGTCGGCAGTTAACCCTCTGAATCCCTTAATCACCATTTTATGTGGAGGCGGTGCAATTACAAGCCAGTGAAACCTGTGCAGCCCGGACAGCTGTGCTCCAGGTGTGAAACCAAATCTGCCCATAAAAGCATATACTGCACCAAAACAGCTAGGAGGACGTGTCTGTGTGTCAGTGTAATCACTGGACATCTGGATTGTGACCAGAGGCTTATAGCAACCATCAAGACGCTGGAGATTTACAGTGAGGGGGACAAGAAGACGAGAGCTGTCCTGTAAGGAGCTTGTGCCGCTGCTGCCGCGGTGTGTGCCAGCAGTGCTGCCCTCTTCAGCTCCACAACAACATGTGTGTGAGTCACAAAAGCAGATGGTGGAAAGTTTCCAGTGGTGGAAACAAAAGTACGAGTGTACATGACTCTCTGTACTTATTATACTCCACATTTAAAAGGGGACTCATTCACATTTTACTACATTCATTTGTAGTTTTGATGATCACTCAAAGTTGTTTCGCATGCAGGAATCGAACCCTCGACTTTTGGGTTAAAAGATGATTCAACCTACTATCCACTGTCACTTAGTCGTTACTATATACTTGACTGAATACAAAATCAAACCAATTTAAGCGGTTAAAACATTAATATAACACAAAGTGATGTAAACAATGGTTATAATTTATAAAATGATAGGCGTAAATCAAAGTTTGGTTTCTTGGTGATCTGTTTAATATACATTAGGGCTGGATGATATGTGATGATAGAGTTTTAAATCACTCAGTATCCATAAATATAGTGATGAATAACCTAAGATTGCTTTTGCTCCTCGGCGAAAGTTGAAGAAACCAGTGAATTATGCTTTAAATCTTGTTTGTGGACAGAAAATGGAAACATTTAACACATTTAATGTTGTTTTTCAGTGTGTTTCCACAGCACATAAACATTATATCATATAATATATAACGTTATATATTTAAAAAGAAATGTTCTGTTAATATTGAAGAAAGTTACATACGTGATATGTGTTGATAATGAATTATCGCTCTGCCTTGTATATATAATATTAACTTTATATATTATTTTAATTTAGAACATATATAAAATAGACAGTTTAAGTGCACTAACTATAATTAAACTGGTTGAGAAGTCGGAAACACAAATGTAACAATTAAATCTCTACATTGTATTTTGCGCACACAAACAGCGCAGCAACATGTTTACAGTTCGCTGTTTAATGTTTGGCTGATTTACTGTGAAACGAACACAACAGAAAACTGCGCTTGTGAGTGAATGTGACACTCACACTGTCTACTTGCAGCCTGTCCTTTTCGGGGTACACAGGGAAGTATTGGCTCAACAGTGTGAACATTTCTTGCAATTATCGAGCTGCTGGCTGAGTTGTGACCCTGTGTTGCAGAAGCTGATCAAGCGGCCCGAGTTAGGTCAGTTGAGGTCAACTAAATACCTCAGCCCCGCCACCCAGAACGAGCTCATTTCCATTTTTTCCATAATTATCGCTGCTCGCTTCAGTCTCATTGTGCTCCAGACTTCATATTACTGTACAAGTGCTCGCCTATTTATCAAGTAGGAGTGCTGTTGTGTTAAGTTATTGCTCTGCTCTGCTCTGCTCACCATTTTATTTATATAGCACCTTTTGCGCCAAGAAAAAACAGTAAGAAGCGTTCCACAGTCTGGGTGCTACTGCTTCAAAGGAGCGATCACCTCGCGTCTTAAAACGGGTCTATGGGACCACAAGTAACATCTGACCTTTATGGAGCAGCTTGACCATGCAACGCTGTAAAAGTTAGGCTCAAGATTTTTAAATGGATTCTAAACATCGCTGGTAACCAGGCGTGAGTTCAGGTTAAAGGCCTTGCAGCAGAAAAAACAATATTGGTCGACATCTATTACCGAAAACCTCTATGGATTATTTTAGCCCTATAAATAACAAGAAACTGAAGAAAGAAAACAATTATATCTTCAATAACCAATCATAGTAATAGAATAATATCCTAATTTAATACCTTGTAGCAAAAATTTGGCCAGTAGCTATAATAGAGATTTTTTTTTCTCCATAAGCAGCAGCAGTTGT
Source organism: Solea solea (assembly GCF_958295425.1). Taxonomy (NCBI): domain Eukaryota; kingdom Metazoa; phylum Chordata; class Actinopteri; order Pleuronectiformes; family Soleidae; genus Solea; species Solea solea. Next base: position 11,062,797 of record NC_081135.1, read on the forward strand.
GACACGTTGATTAGCTGCGACGACGTTAGCCGCCGTCGTTATGCTAAACTGTCCATGCTCCTGATTGCGCGGCTGTTGTGTCGTTGTGCACGGAACGCAGGTGTGTTTATAGGTTGTTGTATTTTTTTTGTTTTTTTTCTTGATTGCGTCATATAATCCCTAATCTGTATGTGTGCACAGGTATATATCAGAGTGGCTCTAAGTTCTTTTTATTGATGTGTATGTGTAGTTTTGTTCACACACACCTTCCTTTCCTTCCTTGTGTGTGTGTGTGTGTGTGTGTGTGTGAGAGAGACCACACATCACTGGCTGTGTGTCCTTGGCTATGATGTGCAGATCAGAACCAAAGGAGATTACATCACAGTCTGCAGGTTTTGTTGAATTTTCTGCATGAAAGGACACAGCCACTGCTGCTGCTGACACCAGCCATCAGAATAAAAGGAATAAAAATATGTCCTGTAAACATACCAATCCAAAAACGCTGATCTGATACTGCCCATTCGGAAGCAAATTTCCCAAACTTTCTACATAGTGACCTACTTTTTAAAGATGTCAAACTACCGTGACCTAAATCAGTCGTCACAAGAGCACATTTTTGGGGAAACTTCTGCAAATTTGTTCACATAAAAGTCGTGACCCAGACTTATATTTTTAACAAAAAAAGCTTTTCAAATGTGATATTGGCTGGTTCCCAATCTAAAATGTTAAACAGCTTTGGTTCATAATCTCCCTTCAGACAAAACTAAAATGTCTCTTTTATCTATAGTTTTTTGTTGAAACCGAACACACACCATTCACCCCAGAGGTGTGTGAGGTTGCGGGTCCCCAAAGCATGCTGTCAGCCTCCAACTGGCTGTGTGTGTATATTTGTGTGTGTGTGTGGGGAGGTCAGTGACCAATTGTGGTTCAGATGGAATGTCTGTGTCAGTGCTTTGAAAAGTCTTTATTTTTATGTGCATGTGTGGGGGCGACAGCGTGTGTGTGTGTGTGTGTGTGTGCTTTGCTGCTGTGTTCACATTGGGCCTCAGTCCTCACTCTGTGGTCACATTTAAATTCAAAATCATGTCGTATTGGCGTTTTCCACTACATGGCACATTTTCAGGAATGTTATGTCTTCTTTAACTGATCTACAGTTCGGCTTGATTCTTGTGTCTCCACGTCACACGTAGTATTGGCTCAGCTCGCTTGGAACCTTGCCTGAGCAGGTACTAAAAAGAACCAGGTACTATCGCTAATGGAAAAGCAAATTAACCACGCCGTGCCATGCCACGATCTGCCGCCTCTGACCCTGAAAAGTTGCGTTCAAGGTGCGTGTACACACCACTTTGTGTGAGTACGCAGTGAGTCGTACGTTTCTAAACTACGATTAAGTTCTACTCGGCCCTTAGCAGAGTCACTAAAAGCAGTCACCTCAGTTGGAAGCCTGGTCTGTGGTGGGTATACAGTATGAATAGCAGCGAGTGGCAGGTTGGCGCAGCATGTCTTGTTCCTGAGTCATGCCAACCTCCTTTGGCGTTCCTCCATCGCCCACTGATTCCCAATCTGCTCTTCTCATCGACAGCCTATGAAGTGTGTGATGCTGATTAGCGCTCATCACAGATACATGTGAGGATGGCACGATACCACTTTTTCCTGTCCAATATCACTCCACAAAACGCGAGTATCTGCCGATATGGATACCGCCACATTTTCACAATCTGTGCAATGCATAGTAAAACATGTGATATGTAGGATTGTTGGATTGTATCTGTCCGATATCTCATCCAGGGATTTTATCGGACCGATACCGATACTGATACTGAGTATCATATCAGCTCATCCCTAGTTACATAAACAACTGAGCTTGAAGAAGTCATTGTGTCGTAGCTCCATAAATCAAAGAATTGATTAAAACCAACTCTTAATAAAACAATAATATGTATAATGATAATTTGAATGATGGCTTCACCTGCCTTTTACTTTCTCTGTTACTCATTAATCATCTTTATTTGTGATAATTTGAAGTGTGTCGTATTCAAGTTTTCACAATTCAGTATACAATCATACTGGAAAGTTAATAAATACACTGCAAAACAGCCCTAACAGAAATTAATATTCTTGAGTTTATTAAATTAAAGAATCTGCCATTGGGTTAAGCAAATTCTGCTTGGCTAGAATATATTAAACTCATTTATCTTGTGAATCTACAGTCACCCTCAGACGGTAAAGTGTCTTAAAACAAGGAAAAATAGAGAAAACATGTAAGAAATGTGTCTTCCTTTACTTGATTAAGCTGTAAATCTTATGAAGACAAAGTTTAATAGTTTGTTCCTTAAAATTAGATTATTATTATCATTATTATGAAAAACCTATTTGCTGAGATATTTTTTTCATTTTAAACCAAAAACATTAAGAACAAATTCCCATAAACGAGGCTTGTTTTACTTCCTTAAAAATATATTTGTTTGCAGTGTGAACTCTGCCGTGTGATCGGGCTCACTTCATTACACAAAAAAGCCCCAAAGGGAATCAGATACGGATCGAAATAAACCAGAATTTATCCTTTTATTTTTATCATCACGAACATTTCCGAGGTGGAAGCCCTTTTCTGCTAAGAGGGGGAAATAAAAAATCTTTTTTTTTTATTGAACTAAGCCTTTTTCTCATCTTGCCCAACTCTACATTTTTTTCTTCTCCTTTGGGCAGAAGGGGTGTCTCACATCCTCCTGAACTTTCTCTGTGGTCGTCCTTCTGCTTTTTTTTTAAGCGCATCTATTCTTATTTTTGTATGTGGAACCTGCTGAAAGGGCAGCTTTATACTACTGTGCTGCTTCCAGCAAGAGGATCTCTGTGGAGATTATTTTCTGGACTCAAATTACAATCTGGGTCTGCCATTAAAACTGATTGGACCATGGAAGATATAAAGCAAATAGTAACTGTAATAATTCCTTATTACAAAAAATGGATTCCAGCCTCTATTGTGAGCATTTTCTGCTTTACTTAACATAATTGTGAAGGAAAATCTCCAATCTTCAGCCTGTTTAAATACTGCTAAATTCATATACATGTAGCTAACTTTACCTTAAAAGGCTACGTTAATCACACTTAGTCTCCAACTAGTTGCCTGTTGTTCCCAAACTCGTGTTGAAGGGAGCTGATTAGACGCAGAAATTACGCTCTAATCAAGGTCGTCTCCACAGAAATCAGAGCTCAGACAACAAGTCTGGCTGCTGTTTGCTGGCATAGTCGTGGATTTCTTCTTCTTAGCGACAGAGTGCTTTTTAAAGTTGCCTCGACTCTCAACGATCGCAAGGGAGTGAAGTCTTCTGTAAATGTACCAGCGTTAGCATTTGAGCTCATTTTCATCCCCGTTGATGGAAACAGGAGTTTAGATACTGGTTGAGCGGAGAGTTCGTAGCATCCAGGTGCTAATGAAATATGTTAAGGTCACAGACACATGATGGATCAGCCCTGGCAAGCTGCTTGTTAGAATGTGAGGTCGTGTACGGCTGCGTTTCACGGCCTCTGTTCTCCTCAGTCCTGAGCTCTGGCCTTGATGAATTCTTCAAACTTAACCGTTAGAACACAGAGCATTTCGTGCTGCTTTTTTTCCATTACTATGTTAAGACGTACAGTACGAACAGAGGCTATAGGAATGTGCAATAGAGAGTGGAAAAAGTACTCAAGATGTTTAAAATCGATTGAATTTGTGAAATTTGGAAATGCAGTTCAAAGTTCATTTGGCTCGTTCTTTATGAAGAAAAAAGTAAAGAAAAACGCTCTATTTTGCACAATTATTGCTACTTTATGTCACGACTAAAAATGTGATATAAAATGAATCAAAACTTAGACTCGACAATCTTTATGTGACCTATAATCACACACTTCCAGGATGTCCATATAAGGAGTTGTGTATTATTCCGACGGTAGTTTACCATGGGTGCACCTGCGGCACAGATCTGAGTCGCGTGAGCACTGAGGGTTAAAAGCCTTGGAAACTCCATAACAAGAATAAACTGGGCATCTTATTGTGGACAGTTTTGAAGCAGGTTTTCCATTTTAATTGTAGGAAGCTTCTGCTGCTTTCAAGACAATGAGGGCATGACATTTTCACCATTTAAAACAAACTTTCCTGTTTTTAGCTGGTTTAGAATGTGCTGTTTCATGTTTCCTGGCAACATCTAAAAGGGTTTCATCAAAGTTTACAGTGTAAAGTATCTGTAACCATCTATCCTCCCCCATCTCTCTTTTCTTTCACGTTCCTACACCTCTCCTCTCTTTCCCCCACTCTCTCTCTCTAAGGACCTCTTCAACTCCTGTTAGTCTACCCACAATGCACTATGAGCAAATTGCCCCATAATGAATACAGCACTTCGAAATTGGAATATGGCCGCAGGCAGGAACCAGACTGGCCGCTGAAATATTCACAAAGCTTTAATGCTGTTACTCCTGGCAGATGCACTCTGCTCCCTCACAGTTGGTGATAATCGCGCTGCGCCTCTGACTTGTACAGTTTACACAAATCATCAACTAACAGGACAGTCGATATATAATCTCTCTCTCTGACTCCCTCCTCTGCTCTGAATTTATATTTAAATCTGCTTTATAGACATTGACAGGAAAGGAAATCAAACCTGCCAGAGAGATACGGCACATAAATCCAGACCGTTTTATTGAGAGATGACAGACAAACACATTTTTTTGAATTAATGCGTCTATGTATTCAAAATACAAACGCAACCAAGGGAAACCTCCTCGCTTCTAGTCGTGGGTGTCAGCTGATTGACGGGAAGCAGAGAATAATCACAAAAGATGTCAGAATTCATCATAAATCCAATCAAACAGCATCAAAACATATTTGTAGTGCAGTAAAACCAGAAAGTCAGGGTATTACAACAACAAGATTATTGTGCTTGTGTAACAAAACCCGGACTTTTAAAATACATGTAAACACGTTTGACCGACTGGAATTGCACCGTACTGGATTTCTCAAAATAATGTAGTTTTGTGTTTAATTACTATAGCATGTATACGTTTGTTTATATACGTTCACCTAAAGGACCTAAAGTCCCCTGGACTTATAACTAGCTGCTAATAACTAGCCGCTGCCACCTACAGCTGTTTTGGTCTGTGTTGTAATTGTCACTTCCTGGTTTTCAATAAGCCAGCTCGAGCTGTTCAGCCGAAGATGCAGAGATGTTCTAAATATATATATATAATATAATAATATGGAGAAGTTACCAAGATTATTTAGTGATGAATTATAGATTTAAACACAGGCTGTGCACAGAGGGATGGAATTTTAGGCCACTTTGAATCCCTTAGGGCTGCTAACTACTAAAACAACTGCTAAAAGTCAATGTAAACGTGGACCGGAAGTTTTAATTACTTACATTATCTTACAAAGTTTGTCCTCAGTGTCAAGTGACAGGAAGTTAAGGACTTTTAGCGTAGGATTCTTTTTATTTGTTTTCTGCTCATGTTTTAATTTCTCTTAGATTTTACACCACTGGACCTTTAAGTTCTCTTTCAGTCATTTGTTTACCCTCTCTCATGTTTCAGGGACCCGTGGCTAATTTGTTTACTTTCACATCACTCTGTGTCACCACAGACACGAAAAACAACCCACCGCTACACAGAGAAGAGTCATGTAGAGCTACAGTTACATACTACAGCTTTAAAACCTCATTTAAATCGGCAAAAACGGCGACTTTTGAAAACGATGAACTACACGGAACCGTATTCACGTCCGAATTGGTTGTGTTTTCATCATTGTTCCTTTTTAGCAGATTTTTCTGAAAACACTAGAACATTTGCCTCAGGAATTGTGTCGAGACCAAACTTGAAGCTGAAAGAAAGACGAGGATTTGCACCTCTGCTTCACATCTGTTGGATGTGAGCTGACGATGATTCGAAACCGTTGTCACTTTTTAGGAACAGTCTTTTTTTCAAATTTGCGAATGAGCATGTATCACTCCTCATCAGTGTATGTGTGAGTGAGTGAGTGAGTGAGTGAGGAAAGAAAAGCGGCAGTGAAGGTCTATGCTAAAGCTGAACTGGGTCGTGGGTAACTCGTTGCTATGGCAACTGATATTTGCCGGCCCTGGGGCCAGGAGCTGCTTTTCCCTTACACTTTCTTCCTCTCGTGCTCTCATTCTTTTTTTTTTCTTCTTCCTTGTGCTCGCTCTGCCTTTTTCTTTACCTTCCTTTCCTTTTGTTCTTCTGCAATCTTTCCCTCAATCTGTTTGCTCTTCTGTCGTCTTTTTCCTCTCTCAGGCTCCCCGTCGCCTCTCCTTCATCTCACACTCTCATTCCTTCCTTATGTATGTGGACCAAAAAAAAAAAAAAACCCAAGCTATAAATTGAAATAACAATTTCATTGATTTTAATTTAAGCAGAAATACATTTATCGCTTTTGTCCAGAAAGCTGCAGCAAAAACTGCAGCCACTCGTGAGACTGTTGAGATGATATGTGATGTAGAACCACAACAGGAGCTCATCGTATTGTCTTGGTGATTAAGTCCAGCTGGCTCACTGTAAGTACAGTGTGGGCATGTGGTCGTATTTCAGAGCGGGAGTGGAGAGTGAGACAGGGGCAGAGATAGAGGCTGCGGCGATGCAGCGAGGTATGAAACAAGAGCAATGGGCCGCTCTCCGTGTGTCATCTAAATTCTACTCTAATGAAACGTCCATTGATTTCCATTAGGGCCGGCTGCAGCTGACCACCCGGGTCTGTCTGTTTCCCATTAGCACACTTTAAAAGTGAGTCTGACAAACAGCCATCACAGCCACAGCCACGGGCGCAGCAGATGAGAGAAGAAGAAGAGTAACCAGCGGAAATAATACAAGTCATTCACTCCTGTTTTCTCTTAAAGTGACAAGGACATCGCTGATCCCCCCCCTCCCTTTCCCAAGTGTGAGGGAACTACGGTGGCTTTTACACAGAAAAAAGGAGATTAGCATTCTCCTGTTCTACGTTTTTTTAGTGCATCAGGTTGTGTTTCCATCATGTTATGGTACGGTTTGGAATGGTAAAGCTGTGGGTCAGGCTTGTGTTTCCATTGAAAACAGCACCTTTACTTGGTAGGCGGGGTGTGGGCCGCGTAGTGTGATGTTTGTGGCTGTTTGTCTCAACAAGATTTCAAGCTTTGTACGAGATTAGACTGTGGCGCGTTGAAGAAACAGACCTTATTCAGTGGCGGAAAACCCTGGATTTAAGCATTTACGGGTTATTGTTACATTCATATTGTTCAGAAATGATTAAGATTTGAAAATAAGGCATTATTAGTGTGTTACATTGCAAACATTGCAGACATTATATAATTTAGACAATCAAAATGGGTTTAAAAATAAATGAGTTTCCACGACATAAAACCAATGATTCGAGACTAAAGTAGAGAAAAAAGATCGAAAAAATCGAATTGCGACCTTAAAATCGAAAATCAATTGGATTTGGAGAATCATGACACCCCTAATGTTTATATATATATATATATATACTGTATGTATATGTGGATGTGTACAAGAATAATTGGGCACTGAGTGGGTTTTGATTTAATTTAATTTAATTTTTAGGTTTTTTTCCCCCACATTTCTTTTTCTCTTAACGTTGTACTATGTCCAGTGATAACGCATGCTGTGATTTGCCACTATATAAATAGAATTTAATTTAATTGATTTGGGTATGTTATGTACTATAGTACAGTGTATATAACTAAATGCATTAGTGCATTGCAAGTTTAAATTATTAAAAATAGAGGATTTAAATTGCAGCAAGAGTACATTAACTATCAGCCAGTTAGCACACTTTAAATAAATAGTTTTTCCTTAAATAAAGGAGTGGAATAAGTTAAAAGGCTCTTCAAAAAAAAGGTGAGGTTTATTTAAAAGTGTGATAATTATCACATGAGAATTCTTGAGTTGCATTTAAAAAAAAGGGAATCTCACTCGGGGTAAAGTTTTATTTCGGAAGACCAGCTCACACCCTCCCTCCCTCCCTCCATCCCTCCGCCTCCTTCCAAAACTTGGCCTGTTTCTCCACTGTGGGATTTTAGAGGCATTTTACAGCCTTATCAACTCCCTTCCATCAGCCTGTTTCCTTCATTAACATTAATAGGATTTGGATCTATTATGCAAAGAGGCTCCGCTGCGTTACACAACCGACTTCATCTTCATCACTGATCAGACTGAGAAAACAGCACAGAGTTTACTTTATCTTTGTTTCTATATTACATCAAACATTTGCCGCCCGCGTTTTGTTCATCACCTTTATGTGCTCATATACTTGAACTGAGAAATATAAAAAGACCAATAAATAAATCATAATTAAACATTCTAAATCAATTAAAATATTTGAAGTACATCGTCCATCAGACTCTCTCTGTCTCTTAGTATAGCAGTGTTTCTCTTCCCAGCCCACCCCTGCTCTGCTGCTGCATACACACAAACACTCCCTTGGTCAGGTCTGATAGTATTGCTTGACAGAGTCCTTTTTCGGACAGAACACAGTAATGTTGTTAATGTTGCTGCAAAGCAAAGAGATTGTGAATGCTTGTGAATGTGCTTGTGAATGTGTGCACCAGTTATTCTCCACTATCACTCCAGCACCGGTTGTTTGAGCACATTCAGGTTTTTAAAACACATCTCATGTGTTCACTTGTGTGTTCCAGGCTTTACAAAGTGAAATATTTAGCTTCTGAGTATGAAATAATGATGCTTTGGAGTTGCCGATTGAGCAGGTTGTCATGGGAACAGCAAAGTGGTGCACTCAAGACCCTTCATTTTGTCTTTATTCCCCCCACCCACCCGCAGTAACTTCCTGCTTTGCTGAAGGAGCTATTTTTATCAGGCATTATATAAGACACAACTCCCGTGTTCAGTGCAATTCTTATTTTCCTTCCTTCTCGCTCGTCAGTCCTGACTGTGATGAGACTGCGGGATGCATCGTGTTTATCTTGCGCATCTCGGTCCCTTAAATCACAAGAGAAGGCTTGTGAGAGAAGTCATTCATCGTCATAAAGGGAGCATTAAAGATCGTTCGTGAAAAATGAGAAAGACTGGAAATGAAAAACAGGTGTATGAAAAGTGAGAGGCAAGATAGTAGAAGTAGGGATGTCCCGATACAACCTTTTCACTTCCAATACGATACCGATATTGCAGCCTTGAGTATTGGCCGATACCGATCCAATACGATATTAGCACGAATCATACATACTTTAATTACTTATTTTGTAGTGTGGAATGTTAGAATATGCTTGATCAAGTGATATTACTTAAACAGAGAACAATAGTCAGCAACAGTAGGTATGAGAAAAACTGACCATTTATTATTAACCAATGGGTTACATCTATTTTAACCTTCTTCATAAGAATATATTTTTTGCCATGTTAATTTCATAATTTCATCAGAAGGAAAGTACCAAGTGCTAATGGGGGTGTTTTCAGAGCACCCGTTTTTCACAGGTAACAGTGTCTTCAGAGAACACCCCCCTTGTTTTCACTATTTTGGAGTAGCCCAACCCACACAGGGTGAGTGACTCGTCCCGCAGGTAAACCCGGAGCCCGACCCCGCAGGCATACTTAGCCCCGTGTGTGGAGCCTCAGGGCACATTTAAACCACACAAAGCTCTTGGCATGGCTGGTTTTTGGGGTATAATTAACAAACGGAGGCAGTTGAAAGTCGACAGGTGGCGCTGGTTTATGAAATAATGTTTTAGCAGCTCGTCTCAGGATGAGCTAGCATGGTGCTAACGGCTAACTCGCGCTCCCTTTTCGGCTTCGTAGGTTAAAGAAAAATATTTCATAGGTTAAAGAAAAATATTTCATAGGTTATTTCATAGGTTAAAGAAAAATATTTAACCTCTGAAATAGCACAGTAGCACACATGCTGTTGTTGTGATCACGTGGGCTCTACGTGCATCCAACACGCAGAGCCCACGTGATCACAACGGGCGCTGACAGGCACGCTGACCATGCTGGAACCACTTCTCCACTGTCACCACCGACCACGCCACGCTCACCACGGTGTAAGTCCCCGCTGTGGGTGGGGTTTTGGGGTTAAAAGGGTACAATGTGTGAAATATGTACAGCAGTGGCCACTAGGGTTTAAAGCAAGTACTGCACTGTTGTGTAGTTTGATCCTGGCATATGACATGACATGATATGATAGGATAAGATAAGACAATCCTTGATATCAGATTGTCTTCAGTATAATTTGATTAAGTCCGGTTCCCTAGTCATTAAGTTTACATTATTTATTTAGGATTAGATCATGATTTATTCACGCAATCTGGTCTTAAATGTGTCTTTAAAGACAAACAGGAGAGAGCGGGTTTTACGCGAGCTCCGCTGACATTTAATATTCAACATTCCCAGCTGAGCACAAAGTGGAGGCGCACTAACTGTGAAAGACACTACGATTAGCTGCTCGACATGGCTGACAGCAAGTACTGTTGTTTGTCTTTCTGACACACACACACACACACACACACATATATGTGCCTGACTCAGCCTCAAACAGTGTGATCTTGAATCTTCACAGCACTGAACAAAAGGCCTGAGTTTTGCACAGTGTGTCATCACCAGTGCTGTTTGAAGTCTCTCCTGCACTTTAAAGCAAACACTTTGTTGTGCCTTCAGCAGTACATTCTCTTTCAGGTCTGACCTGGATTGTTTATTATTGTTGTTTGTTGTGCCTGTTAGCTGTCTGGGTCATTTTCTTGCATTGCGATGCAACAGGAGAGTGTTTAAATGAGTCCTCCTCTTTCTGTCTCCCCCTGCAGGATGCTTTGAGTGCTGCATCAAATGTCTGGGCGGGGTTCCCTACGCCTCCCTGGTGGCCACCATCCTTTGCTTTTCCGGCGTGGCTCTGTTCTGCGGCTGCGGCCACGTAGCGCTGACAGGCACGCTGACCATGCTGGAGAACCACTTCTCCACAGTCACCACCGACCACGCCACACTCACCACGGTGTAAGTCCCCGCTGTGGGTGGGGTTTTGGGGTTAAAAGGGTAAAATGTGTGAAATATGTACGGCAGTGGCCACTAGGATTTGAAGTAGGTACTGCAATCAAACTGAAGAATGAAGCAGGTGACTTACTCATGCTGTGTTGCATTTATGTCGGAACCTGGAACTGGGAGTTCGTCAGAAACTTCAGAGTTGCAACTACAAAAAAGGAGTGCAGTGCTGACTGTGACATTGTTGGCACAGGTACTGCAATAAAATAGAACATCATTTGAATAGGGATGATACAGTTTAGCATGGTTCCAATACAAAGAATGCAACTGATGTGCTGTACATGTGGTAATTTTCACCTCTTGTCCCTAGTTGGGCTTATTTTAATATGCCTGCAACAGGTAGCGGTTGATAGTCAAATTGTGTCTGCAGCAGAAGAGAATAATCACATGATGAGAGGAAATGAGGCAAGAATTAAACACTGTAAAAACTATACATGGCCCTTCTACAGTAGCTATGCATCAGCAGAGTTGTTATTTTCCCATTAGCTGACTAATTGATTCAGTTATGACTAGTCAACTGTGACTAACTACTATCAATAGTTGTTAGCCGCAGCCTTATTATTGAGTGAGTTAAGTTGAACAGTGACTAATTCATTGTTTCCGTTGCTATCTGTGATGCTAGTATTTCAGTTTAAGGGTTAGGGTAACCACTAAATCACTCCTAAATCACTTTTTTCAGGTGAAAACTTTATAGTTGAGTGTCAAGTATCGAAATGATACATGCCGTGATAAAAACCACTCAGCTCTCAGCCCACGTTTTTCAAAATCAGGCATTGGAGCGGAGATAGCAGTAGAAGAGGGGGTTTAGTTATACTTGTATGTTTCCTTTATCTGTGATCCATATTTCTTACATAATAGCCAAGCATTATGTGTGTGGGTTTTTTTTTAATGACAACGTCCGCTCTGCTTGTGTTCAGGATCCAAATCTTTCAGTACATCATCTACGGCATCGCCTCCTTCTTCTTCGTGTACGCCATCATCCTGCTGGCTGAGGGTTTTTACACCACCAGTGCCATCAAGAAGGAGCTGCAGAGCGACTTCAAGACCACCGCCTGTGGACGCTGTATCACTGCCTTTGTATGTCCATGCAATTCACATGCTCACAAGCACACCATAACATCCACTGACCTAGGACACTCACAATATAAGACCGTAGATGGGATTTGATTATTATTGATGTTATCAATTAATCTGCAGATTATTTTCTTGATTCATTGGATAAAATGCTGAAAATGGTGGAAATCCCAAATTATGTTGATTTCGTTTCCTGTCATAGACGAGCAAAGAAACCGGAACATATTCACATTTCAGAAGCTGAAATAAAAGGAAAAATAATAATAAGAAGAATATTTTGCATTTCAATAATTTAAAAAAACCCTCAGTTAATTTAGTAAGCGTTTATTCATAAGTCATTGATTAATCATTGCAGCCCTAGTAAAGATTAAACAAAACTTCCTCAAACAGAGGTCTGGAACAACAAATATCAAAAAATGTATAATTAAATAAGGTTTTAACTGTAAAGGCCAGTTAGAATACAAACACTCACATCAAAACAGTTAGTAACCATTGGTTACTAACATTCATTACTATGAGGCTTAAACCTTAGAACACAGAGCATTTTGGCTGTTTTTTTTCCATTAATACATTAAAACGTATAACGTTTATAACGTAGTATAACGTAGTTTATACAGAGATTATAAAATTCGGATTGTATTTGTGAAATTTGGAAATACGTCACAGTTCAAAGTTCACTTGGTTCTTTTTTATGAACAAAAAGAAAAAAAAGTGTCTATTTTGTGACTTCTGTACAATTATTCCTACTTTATATCACTTCTAAAAATGCAATATAAAATGAATCTTAACTTTGACTCACAACACATAAGAAGATGAAAAAAGCCTGAATATGTGACCTATAAACACACCCCCCCAAGATGTCCATTTAAGGAGTTGTGTATTATTCCCACGGCAATTTACCATGGCCGTGTGAGCATTAAGGGTTAAACAGGAAACAGTGATTTATTATTTTTTATAAACCACACATTAGAAGGATGCAAAGTCCTGTGTACACACATGTACACACTTAAAAACCCACTTGAGCCTTGAGGGTAAATCTGGCCCAGTTTCTCCTTTCCAGCTTGTTTACTCTGATCCCTCCATTAACATTAGCTTCAACACAGACTGTGACTGTGTGCGCGTGTGTGTGTGTGTGTGTGTGTGAGAGTGTGTGGGGCTCGTCGAGTAACAGTGCAACTCAAACTTTTACTTTGCTCTTGCAGTTCATGTTCCTGACCTACATCCTAGCGCTGGCCTTCCTCGCCATCTTCTGCTTCACGGCGATCCCCGTGTTCCTCTTCTTCAACATGTGGAACACCTGCGCTGCCATGAGGTCACCGGATTTCTACAACAACATCACCGGTATCACCACCACGTTGGATTCCATCTGTGTGGATGTCAGGCAGTATGGTTAGTTCCTGTCACACACACACACACACACACACAGTGGAACAATTTACATTCACTGATGTGAAGCTAATACACCATAAAATAATGAATGATGCTATTTTTGTGACTGATTATTTCATATTAGCTCATATATAATGGCTGTTAAAGGTCCAATTAGTAAAAAATTAATAACATGTTATGGTTATACCACAATTTCTAAGTGCCTCTGGGAACTAGGGTGGCCTATGCATACCAAAAAGGATATAAACATTCTTTCACTTTTTCTGCCATTTTCTCGTTCTTCTTCACTGGTGTATGGAAAGAGTTTATGTGAGATTGTGCTTCAAATTTTAAAAATATTTTAAAGCAATTATATACTTATACAAACTGACAAACTTATACAAACAATTTATGGATTATTTTAGAAAAACGTTGTAACTAGGAGTGACGTACGTTGTTAGCAGTACCAGTTGATAACGACGCTCGACATGGTACAGTATTTCACGCACACAAACGTGTGCGTGAAATACTGTTTGTGTTTAATCATTTCCAGAGATATTTGATCGTCAGACAGTGGATCTGAGATACGTGTCTCATTCCCACAACAACAGAGAAGTTGGGATTGAAAAAAGTAAATCAAATTGACAAAAAGTCAACGTCAAAGTCACATAAAACCCCTACGCTGCTCTTTACTGTGTTTCTGTCAAGTAAGAATAAATAAATAAAAAACAAATTTTAGGTTTGCACATGAAAAGAAAACATCTCATCCCCCTTACATGTGTCGCGCAGACTCACCTGCAGGATTAAACACACACAGTTTTCATCTCCGGCAGTTTCCCGCATAAAGAGGAGATTTAGATTATTCACCACCTGATTATTGAGCGCAGTATCGCTCCCCTGTGATTGCATATCTGCTTATCTGTTTCATGTACAGTATGTGACCCACATTTGAAAGACAGCTGGCCCCGCTCGCAGACTAGGACGAGGACCACATATGCTTCACTGGCAGTCAGAACTGAAAAATATTAACCCCAATTACACCAAGCATCAAATTATTGATTATTTTTGAATCATTTTATATGAACAGAATAACTTTTTTATGAAAATGCATTTTTAAAAAGGCAGAAAATGTCAATTAAAGGGATTAAAAATGAAAAGAAAGAAAGATGAAGATCCATCTTTTTCCCGCAGGAGAGGCTCAAAGGCCTCGGACAGCAGCCGCCATGTTTCCTTTAATCTTTCATTCATAATGCCTTCAATCACACAGCGAGTCTCGGGGGAGAAGAGGGGAATAAGCTTCTTGTCCCACATGTGACGTTTCATCTCTGTGATCCTGCAGGTATTATTCCCTGGAACGCGACACCGGGAAAAGCTTGTGGAGCTACACTGGGAGACATCTGTGACACGAGTGAGGTGAGAGGACTCTGACCTGACCCTCTCTCACTTTCTTATCCCTCTCTCTCTCTATTGCTCCTTTTCATCCCTCACTGCTCTCCCTCTCTGTCTTCTCATCCACAGTTCTACCTTTCCTACCATCTCTACATCGTTGCTTTCGCCGGAGCCGGAGCCACCGCCATCGCATTGGTAAGCACCTCGTGTGATCTGCCGAAAGAAATATGCACGTTGCCATGGCGTGCTTATTGGTTGCCGTGGCAACGCCGCCTCTCATGCTTGTCGGCGTGCCGTCCTCTTGGGTTGAAATCTTACCCTGCAGCCTGGCTCTGTATGAGAATTGTGAGCTTTACTCTGCTGTGGAGGCGGACTTTTTTTGTGTGTTTCAGATAAGTGGGCTAAAAAAAAAAATAGCGAGAACAGAAGCACCTCTGCAGATGTTATTGGGTCAGTGCTGTGTAGTAGTTGACTAAATGTAGGCGGTGGAAACATGGAAAGGTGGAAAATTCACCGGTTGAACGGTTTTTTATGATAGTAGATCAGGTTTAACAAACTCGTAACCATTAGACCAGTGCCACATTTGTGTCCTGAATGACATAATAACAGCACAACAACATTAAATGGACTGTGTGCTTGAAGTTCTAGTCATTTTTGGAAATGTTAAGGATAATCTAAATATACAAGTTGGCAAAATGTTTAACATTAAGTCCAGTTTTAAGTTATTTTAACGCAATCTAAACATGACGTTAAATAGAATTTGTGAACATCACTAATGTCCTCTTGTATCTCTTACTTGCTGAGATGATTTTGTAATACTGTCTCATATGGATAAGGGAAGTACTGGTGCTTATGTTTCCCTACTTCACACACTGGTGACATCTAATGGTGAAACTGAGGATTGCAATAAAAAAAAACAAAAAAAAAACGGACCCCTCCACTCGAACCACCCTTTCCAAAGTGTGTCAAGCAAATTACAGTGGCCTTCACATACCAAAAATAATGCTTATTATTCTTCATTTGTGTAGCAAATCTTGCTACATGGAACATGTCGGCACAAGATCACGGCCTCCGTAAAGCGAGGCCCTTCCAGGACTGGACCTTTAAGTGAAATTTGGTGCCAAAAAACGTGTATTTAACAAATGTTTTGAACTATGTTTTTCTATATTCTTGACATTTATTACCTAAGTTGATCCTTAGTATTTATTTCAACGCCATTCTAGAAGGACTGTTACCATAGTAACTGGACGCTAATCACAGAGAGCAATTGTGTAATTTTACATGTAGGAATCATCTAAACATTACATCATCATTTCTCCAGTAGTGCCTCCAGGGACACGGTGGACAGGCTTTTTTTCATGGTGGCCATTTTGACAGATAAAAGCACACGTTTCCATCCATCCGTCCGTCTTCTACCGCCTTATCCTCCACATGAGTGTCGTGGGGAGCGCTGTGCCACTAATTTAATTTAATTTGAACAGAGCCACGGTTAATGTGCTGAAATTAAATAAAACTGCCGCCGTGAAGCAAGCCTGTAGCTTCTTTATGTGCAACTTAATAATAAACCTGGAGGGAAACAACCTGTCCAGCAGCAGAAAGCATTATACACTGCCCAATCCCCCATTACTCCCCAGGTGCAGACCTGGCATGTGTGTTCACTACTGGTGTGTAATAAGGATAAAGGGTTAAATTAACTATCACTAATTGGTGTGTGTGCAATAAAAAAATAATTTCTAATTGAGTGTAATATTTTTATAGACAGTTTTGAGTCATTTTAGAATTAGTTGTGATTAACTCTTAGTGCTAATGCAGCACAGAGCTGTGCAGCAGGTGAATTGCCATGGGAATACTATACAACTCCTTATATGGACATGCTGTTGGTGTGTGTTTATAGGTCACATACTGTATTCAGGCTTTAAAAAATGCGGGGGGGGGGGGGGGTTCCGTCTTCTTATGTGTTGTTGAGTCAAAGTTATGATTCATTTTATGTCGTATTTTTCTGTAGTGATATAAAGTAGCAATAATTGTGCAGAAGTCACAAAATAAACTGTTCTAGGCTAGAGTAAAATGATGTTTTAAGCCTCTGTGTATATACTGTACATTTTAACATAGTAATGGAAAAAAAAAAGCAGCCGAAATGCTCTGTGTTGTAAGGGTTAACAAAAGAAACCGTCTCCCATCAGATCCACTACTTGATGATTCTGGCAGCCAACTGGGCCTATCTGAGGAGTGCCGTCTCCACACACGAGTACCAGGACATCAAGACCAAGGACGACCAGGACGTAGAGGCCGAGGCGCGCTCAAAAGACGGCCAGAACTCCTCCTCCTACTCATAAGGACGAGAGCTCGTCTCCTGCCGCCACCCATCTCCCGTCCACGCCTCACACTCTCACAACACCCCACACACACCCCCGCCCTCCCCCTCAGTTTCACACAAACCACCTCGGTAATGTTTGATAGTCCCGCGGCCTCACGACTCTCCATCCTCTTCCCCTCCAGAGTGCTGAGTCACAGTTGTGGGAGCACGCCCCCCCACACTGGAGGGGAGGAGCATAGAGGGTCAGGAGAGGTGACGGGGTCAGACGGAGGCAGATGTTTCAGAGCAGTGGAGCTCGCCCTGACGACCGCCATCCTGCCCGCCAGCCCGCCGGGGTCAGGCTCATGTACGGGTACATCAGTTCAGAAGCGTCTCGCCCCCCACACCCCCCACCCACCCACCACCACCCATCCCTTCGTGCTTTTGGGCGGCGGCTCGTGAACATGGCCCCCGGCTGTGACGGCCTCGCGCCCTGAGCCAGCACAGCCTCGTGACACAGCCTAAAAACACACACACACATACATAAAAAAACATTGTTCGCTGTCAGCGACCACCTTCCTCCATTTTGTCAGTGTTATATATACACATATATATATATATATATATATGTATAAACACTGTTTCATATATATATGTATACATATATATATACATATGAATATATGGCGTGAATGTGTATGAATCTTGTTGTTGTTTTTAATACTCTGAAGCGTATGCCAGGTTCTTTTACGATCCTTTTCCTTTTAACCTTTTTCTTCTTCATCTTTAACCTTTTTATTGCTTAATGCTTGATACATGTTGCACTATTTAAGAAACTTTACATTTGAAAAATACACAATGAAACCGTGAGGTAGCTTAACCCTTTAACACCTATGCCTCAAAATGTCTGTCTGGACTTTTTCTTTTTGCTTATTTTAACCAGAAAAGGGCCAGAATAAGTTAAGTTAAGTGTGAATAAATACTTTTACGTTAAAATAGGGTATTAACAACTGTAGTTGTACACGAACTCAAGATTTGGCATGTTAATATTGAAATTTGAACAGTATAAAATATTTAAAACAACATTTGTTTGAGTCGATGTCCAAAAACAGAGATGTATAGGCGATTTTCCAATGCTCTCCTCTATGGCGACAAAGCAACAGCGCAAGTGACATTACCGTAGTAACCACATGTTGGCTTTGACGTGCAACTTCTCAGCTTTCAGGAACCGTTGGACTTTTTCCGATAGCACAAACCACCGCGTAATTACGGTAATGCAAACGCGCCGTCTGCGATACGCTCGGTGTTAAAGGGTTAAGGATTACGGAGACCAGAGGTGTCACGTTTAAAGGAATAGTGCAGGGAAAAATGTACAACATTCAACATTTAATATCTTTCTAAAGACAAAAACTATTCCTCTGGCGGTAAAAATGAAAAACGCACACCTCAGGTATGAATTTAGAATCAAATCCGATCTTAGCCGATTTTGTTCTTTCACTTTCTTAAACACTTAACTGATTGCGGACGCTGTCTTGTGTGTGAATTCTACGACATTCTACAACATTTTTTCTAGTATCCACTTGTAAATAACCAAGTTTACGGTTTAAAAAAAGGATTTACACACCTCTCAAAGGTGCCACGCTCTTCTATTATCAGTTTCCCCCCCATGAATATATGTAAATGTACCCTTTGCGATACGTGTTAGTGTTCAAAATACTAGCTCAGAATTCGATATAATAATTGTAAACGTAACATCTTGGATGGGAAGGATCCAGTGCAGTCATGATATGAATATGATGGAGTGAGATGCTTGTGATGTGTACATTTTAAAAAAAAAATTGAAGATTGATTTTTTTAATGTTTAATGGGTTTTTAGGCAGCTGAGCTCTTCTCGTGGTTCTGTATTAGTAACGATTTTTATTTTTTCCCCTCTTTACTTTTTCCCTTTTTTTAATTCTCAATGTCACACTTTCTCATAATTAGCAACAGATGCTGTTTTCTGGATGTTTACACTCTGAATAAAACAAAGTCAGGAATTTTCATAAATTGATTTTCTAATCAAATATTCTTTACAAATCATAAAAGTATATTCTATATGGGTCATCACTGGTTAGTTTACCCTTACAAAAAAAGAAAGAAAAAAAGCCTGAAGAAGAGTAGATTTCTTTTCTTTTTTTAACTTTGATGGGATGAAGCATGTCAGTATCGTCCATGTGTGCAGCTGTCTATTCTGTATAAAAAAGAAAAAAAAGGACTATATTGCCATGTGTGTTATGTTTGATAAATATACGTGCTTTTTTGCCGCCGGGTTGATGTAAAACGGCAAACTTCAATTTCCTATAAGACAATACTACGTGTCAGGGTGTTGTTGTTTCCTCGTTACTTTGCATGAAGGAGACATGACTTTGTCTTTGCAGTTTTTCAGGTGATGTGTAGTCAATTGTACTGACAACTATGGTAGGCGGTGTTTGCCCCCTTCTTCTTCCTCCTCTTCCTCTTCCTCCACGCCCTCTGACCTCTCCCCGCCCACTCTTTTCTAAAGAAAACTCCATTGTACTTTGATGACATTGTAGTCCCTGTAGGTGTTTCATTATGGTTTTTATTTTTTAAGTTTCAAACAGTTCTATGACTCCCATATAGTGATGATTTTTGTAACCTTCTCTAGTAAAACCGATATTTTTTATTATCGTGACACTGTTGTCTGCTGTCTCTTTTCTTGACTTTGGCTCTTGTGTTTCATAAAAGTTAAAATATTTATATTTATATATGTGGAAAAATACTCATTAAACCCAAGTGGCTTGTGAAAGTTAACTTTTTGTGTTCAATCAAGTCCAAGAAAATTCATAAAATAATGGACGACATACTCAAGTGTGACATTTTTGTCAAATTTTGGACGACATACTAAACTTTGACATTTTTGGTCAGGTTACTAAAGTATAATCTGTATTTCTGACAAAACCATTATACGGAAACAGCGCCCCTCTTTTCCTTTTTTGTGTTGAACCAAATACGGAAAAACGGTGGCAGCATTTCCTACAGGTGGTGGGTTTTTTTTCTCTGTTTTAGCAAAAATGTTTTGAAATAACAACAATTTCAGCTGCCAGAGGACATGGAGGACATGAACGTTGATTAATTACAGGTGGAGCTGCTCCTGCACAAGACACACTGATTTAAAAGCCTTTGTGTACTTTCCATGACTTGGTACATTCCACTCCTCCCCTCTGAGTCGATCTATTTGGAATGTTCCACTTCCTTTGTAGGAGGTGGAGCTTCTTCTACGCAGAGACAGAAACGGGAAGAGGACGAGGAGCAGGGGGGTACAAACATGTTGACAAACGTGCGGTAACTGCTGCTTAAAAATTACCCACACATTTCTTAGATTCTGTGTTGACGCTCTGTTCACACCCGACCACAGGTGTTCAGATTACACCTGCTAATGCTAACGTGACGTCACTGCTCCACAGCAAACACACGATCAAATATGAACTTTCCTACTACAGTATGTCATCAAAAACGTTAAAATATAAATTCTCCACATGTCCTCAAAGAATGACCTCAACAAAAAATGTCAATAGACCATTAAAACTGTTCAGAATGACTATCTAGTCTGGCCAGTAGCAGGTTAGCTGCTGCTAATGTGACGTCACTGCTACACAGCAAACGTGTGTCTTCAAAAAACTGACTTAGTGTCAAAGATATAATTATATAGTATGACGTCAACAACTGCCTTCATACTGTCAAAAGGTGTCCTAGTACAGTATGTCGTAAAAAACTTATATTATTTAGTAAACTATACAATTATAAACTGTCAAAAATGTCACTATACCATTAAAACTGTTCACAATGACTATCTAGTCTGGCCAGTAGGAGGCAGGTTAAGTAAAAAAAACTGTTCAGGAGCAGTGGTTTAGAATTTCAAAATAAAACTGTCCCTGTTGATATGGACCAATATATAGTTGACAATAAAAATGTTTTCATGTATTTTCCTCAGATTTCTTCACTCATTTACTGAAGTGAGCACATTTGAACACTTTAAAGTGCTTTGTTTCATCATGTCCTCTGACTGAACACCTGCAAACAGCTGCAGTTAAAGGCACAGTTCATGTGTTTTCAAGCATGGTTGAATAAGGTCATTATCATCAGAATTTAGGGCAATAATAAAAAAAAAAAGAAGCTTGATTTCATTCTTTAAAAAACAATAGTTTGTTGTTAGTTTACACCTGACAT
Source organism: Solea solea (assembly GCF_958295425.1). NCBI lineage: Eukaryota > Metazoa > Chordata > Actinopteri > Pleuronectiformes > Soleidae > Solea > Solea solea. The sequence continues at coordinate 11,084,143 of NC_081135.1, forward strand.
GGAAATGTGCCGGGATGCACGATATTATCGTTATGGGCAGATATTGGCTTTGAAAAGTTTTATGGGATATGTGCGAGGTCTGCCGATATGACTAATGACTGCACTCTGATATATGGGCTTATTATTATTATTATAATAATAAGAAATAATTAAAACTGAATATTTTTTGGTTTGTGGATAAAAAAAAAACGAAATTTGAGAGTCATCATTTGCAGGTTTGAGAAACACTGATCAACATTTTTCAAACATTTTCTGGCCCAAACAAATACTCGATTAATGGAGAAAATAATAACATTAACATTTCCTGGATTCTTTGTCTTTCTGTAACAATCAGAAAACAACATCATTTGTATGTGAAGAAAAATTAAATGAAAGGTGTGTTTGTTTATATGTGAAGCAGTGATGTCACATTAGCATTAGCAGGTGTAATCTGAACACCTGTGATCATATCCCTCAGGTCGGATGTTAACAGCAGGTGTGAACAGAGTGTCAACAGAACATCTAAGAAATGTGCGGATCATTTTTAAGCAGTGACCACATGTTTGTCTCCGCTGTCCTCGTTCTGCTTCTGTCTCCGTGTGTCGTGTCGAAAACTCAAAGTATAGTATGTCGTCCAAAATCACCTAAAAAAAGTCATAGTATAGTATGTCGTCCAAAATCACCTGAAAAAGTCATAGTATAGTATGTCGTCCAAAATCACCTGAAAAAGTCATAGTATAGTATGTGACCTGATCATGTGTCAGAGTCTGAGACTGAGACAGAGGCAGAGATTACGACCACATTTTACAATGTGGTCGTAATCTCTCGTAATACACTCAAACAGTTCACCATAACACTTGTTCCAGCATGAGCTATTCTTACTGACCTGCAGAACAACATGTTGCTGGTATTTTTAAATTCTTATGTTGGTCTAAAGTTCTAAAGTTGGAGGAAGTTGAGTTGATTGCAAGAGCAAGACTCCTTCTGATGGTGTGAGCCATTCATTATGATGATGATTCTTTGAATTACTTGGTGTACTTAACTTTCTCGTCCAGGTCAGAATTTTGAGAATTCTGAAATGGAAATAAATTTTGGACGACATACTAAACTATGACATTTTTGTCAAATTTTGGACGACATACTAAACTATGAAATTTTTGTCAAATTTTAGACGTCATACTAACCTATAACATTTTGGTGACTTTTTGGACGACATACTAAACTATGACATTTTTGTCAAATTTTGGATGACATACTAAACTATGACATTTTGGTGACTTTTTGGATGACATACTAAACTATGACATTTTTGTCAAATTTTGGACGACATACTAACCTCACAAAAGAATCAATAAATATCTATATCAGTTTCTGATATTTTATGTAATTTTCCAATTATTATTATGTGCTCATTATACTAATTTATTTTGAATTAGATGCTACAGATTAAAATAAAACATTAAATATGTGGGTAATTGGTATCAGGAGGAAAGAGCCAGTGAAACATACTATGAGCAACTGTAAAAAAGTTCCACAGGGTGACAATAATGCATCCATTCATCCATCCATTATCTACCACTTTATCCTCCATCGGAGGGTCGCGGGGAGCTGTGCCAATCTCAGCTGACACAGGGCGAATCCTTCACCCAATTTTGTTATCCTGTGTTTTCCCTTGTGAGGCAAATCACTATATCAATATTTAGTCACACATTAAGAAAAAAATCAGCTGTGAAACCACAAACTGGACGTTCACCTCTCACATGTTGACTCATGGACACCATCTTGTGGACAGAGAGGGTACATACAAAAAACACATAACCAGGTATTTTGGTTGTAGGAAAAAAAGCTTGATAATTTAACTGTCTAAAAAAAAAAAATGATTGAAGTCAAGAGGTCATCACATAGAGAAAAGTTCCTCTTTTTGTAGAAAATAAAAATCACAAATCACACTGAGGCCACATTCACACTAATACAGTCCCCTCCAAAAGTCTTGGAACAGTGAGGCAATTTCCTTTATTTTTGCTTTACAATGAAAACATATGGGTTTGACATCAAAGTTAATGTTTATAAGACAATATTTGAGCTTTTATTTCCAGGTATTTACATCAAGATGCTGTTTGAACCCAGCCATTTTTCAAGTGTGGAAAAATTAATGGAACATGTGACTGATGCATATTTTTGTTGTCCAGGTGTCAGAGCCGACCCAAGGCATAAGTGAAGTAAGCAGCTGCTCGATCACCAGGGTAGTGTGTGGAGAATTCTTTTTTTTAAGCATCTTACTCAAATCTAGATATTCAGATACATTTCGGTATCTAAATAAGTTTTGAAAACCAAAGTCATTAAATTGGTTTACTTGTTTATTGGTGGTTCAGTGTCATCACACTTAGTGCTTTGCTTTTAATGAACTGATTTTAATGATTCAGTACACTCAATGTTAGCATTAATTCCCACTGGCAACGGGAATATTCCAGGTACACCTGTTCATTTTAGTGTGAAAGAGGCTTTAGTTTCACAGAACACTAGGAACAGGAAACTAAACCTCTGAGCAGAGGCAGTGGAGATGCAACTGCTAAAAACATATCACAAAGCTAATGTCTCAATGTTTTCAAATGTTTTGTCCGTCCAGATTAAAACCTGAAAAAAAGCTTTCAAAAAGTTCTGCATTTCAGAAATTTGGAAACTCCTTTTTAAAGCTAAAGTGTATTAGCATGGATGTAGCCTCAGATCAATGGCATAACTAAGACATCATATGAACTCCTGCTGGGTGAGTCCCTCAACTCAGCAGCAGGTGGAATCAGTGTGAGTCTTTCTTGATAAATCCACCGTGTTAGTGTGGATGAGGTCGTCAGCTCTATCATCCGTCACAAGAATGCGGCGAATGGCCTCCTCGAAGGCCAACGCTACATTTGTAGCGTCCTTGGCGCTCGTCTCAAAGTATGGGTGTCCGCCGTTCTCACGGCACCACTTCCTCGCATCCTCTCCTGACACCTGACGTTCAGGAACGTCCAGTTTGTTGCCAATGACCACAAAGGGGAAGCTATCCGGGGCCTTTAAGTCTGCGTAATAAGTGAACTCCTTCTTCCAGTGAGCCAGGTTGAGGAAACTCTGCCCGTCGTCGACGCTGAAGGTGAGCAGGCAGCAGTCGGAGCCACGGTAGAAAGGCGTGCGGAGGCTGCGGAAACGCTCCTGACCCGCCGTGTCCCAAATCTGCAGAACGATGTGGTGGCCGTCCACCTCCAGCTCCTTGTTGAGGAACTCCACGCCAATGGTGTGGAAGAGGTGAGTGTTAAACTTGTTGGTGACGTAGCGGTTCATGAGCGACGATTTGCCAACGCCGCCGTCGCCCAGGATGATGACTTTCAAGAGTGACGACTTGGACATCGTGGAGTGAGCTTAAGACGGCCGGAGAGAGAAAGTTCACCTTTGGAGGGGGGGGAGAAACAATTATTTCAACAACGATAACACTTGAAGATAGAATAGAATAGAATAGAATAGAATAGAAATACTTTATTCATCCCCAAGGGGAAATTGTGCCTTGGACTTGTTTTTTAAGTTCAAGGGACGGTCCCTGCCTGCACAGGATGTGGCTGCATAACTGCTGAGCAACTGCTTTATTTCATTCACAGACTCTTAACCTTTGTCCTCACAGATAAAGGAGCCTGAGATACAAGTACAAAAAGCATCTTAATCAGCTGTCACTCTCTCTTTCGAACACCCACACACATTCATGTACAGCATTCTTAGTGAGGACACTCAGAGGCTCCATCAACTTCTGTTTAACATAAATCAATTGAAATAATTATGCTATTTAAATGATTACTCACACAGTGCATGGTGTGTACCATGGTAGTGCTTTATTTTTTCCTTCTTACCGCCCAACATTTGTAATGGTATATTCCCTAGCCTCTTACCTTAACCTGATCCGTCACAAATAAATGCCTAAAACCAAATGTTAACCCACAAAAAGGCCATTCAATGTGTATTTAAAGGGTTAGTCCAGCTAAATTGTCCTCACTTTCACAAAAAGTTATTTGTTCCTCACAAAGATGTGAGCACACACACACACAGGTTTGTGCAGCTATTCTAGTATTCTAGACACATTAATTCCCATTCATTTGGACAGGCTAAACAAAGCCTTAACCATAACCAGTCATCGTCCTAACCTTAACTAGTCCTCAGAAATGAGGTTCTGCCTCATTAGAACCAGGTTTACTACTGATAGTCTGCTTATATGTTCTCCTCACACAAGAACTGGTGAGAGTCAGATGAGCTAATCTGGCTAATCCCATCAAACAGCCACTGCCCACTGACTACCCAACGCAATTAATGAGCCCCCTACGCTGCATGTAATGCACTGCTGTGCATGAAATGATCCATGAAAGAGCCACAGGACATCACATGATCACACTGATCACAGGACCAGCGAGGCGTCCTCTGTCCATCCACAGCGTTGCGATTCAGTAACAACAGGGATCTGTTTCAGTTTTAAAGCTGTACATTCAAATATGTGTGAAGATACTGAACTCACTCACTGGCTCTGATCCTCAAAAGGAGCTAATGAGGGTTTAAGTGTGAATTAAATTCTGGACACAAGCTGAGGCTCATGCTAATCATCCTGTTCATCAAAGAAGACAAGGCTGCTATAGAGGGAGGGAGGGAGGAAGGGAGGGAATTCTAAGAACTGGTTTTGTTTCTGAATCGTCTCCTCCTGCACTCAATACTCATTATATACAGTAAAGCTATAGGAGGTGAGTGGGGTCACTGAAAGAGAAATGAATTAATCAAGCATTTGTCACAGTCACTACTTTAAAAAAATCAGCATTAGCTGGTTCTAATTTTTCTCAAATACATAGATTTGAAGCTGTGGTTTGTCTGATGATAATCTCATAATGAAATAATAACAAACTCTATCTTTCAACATTTCATTATCTAGCTTTCAACAATTAGTTGTGCCATGTCACAAGAGAATATGATCAAATAATAGTACTCGTCATCATTATTCCTAATTTTCTGTCATTTTATCTCCTCATCAAACAATTAAGTGGAATAATAGATTCATAATCTGGGCCACAGTGGTATGCAAATACATTTCAGGACGACAGGGGCTCAAATAAAAAAGTTTATTTATTGAAAAATAAATGACTTTAAAACTGCACATCTTGTATTTACATAATGGATGAAGGAAAAAACCTATTTTTAGTCGCTAGACCCAAATCACAATATCACAGTCACAATTTTTTTTGCATAATATAGCAACTACTTACAACCATATCTGTAAAGTTACATATAATTTCCGAAAGATGTGAGGTAAATTAGCTGAAAATTCACGTTATTTAAAACATATACACATCAATCATAAATTAATGGTCGGGAAAATTCATTAAATTTGTTTTGGGACCCAAAAAAACCTATAAAAAAGTATATTGATCTAGGTTAATAATCAAGATTACCTCGTTCCCTCTTTGACTAAACAGGAGGGTTCATGCAGTCTGTGGCCAATGAGGCGTAACTTGTTAGAGCCACTTTACAGAGTTTGAAGAGTTGAAATAGGTGAACATTTAAACCCTGATAAGGAGTGAAAGGAACATAAGCTCCAGCGTCACATGAACAGGCAGCAGGTTTACACAGTTTCAGCCCCAGGATCAGTGCATTAACAGAAAAATGATACTACTACTGTGGCTAAAAAACAAAGTGGTGCAGTGGCAGAAATGCCACTCACAGTCACACACCCAGCAGTCATATGCTTCATTCAGCTGAAAGGCTTCCATTTACACAAGAGGCTGTTCTTTGGCTTACTTCCAATAAGGAACAGACTTCAAACCTCATTGGATTAAAACCCACAAAATCTGTGGGACAATGCGAGCGAGTCAAAAGAGCAGGGAAATCAAACATTTCGCCAAGTAACACAATCAGTCTCAGATTTATCTCAACAACAGGTGTGACACTTTCATTTTATGACTCCAAATATCAGTGATACCAATAGGAACTAAACTTGGAGACAAGTTCAAAATGACTTGGACAATCTCTACCAGTGTTTCCCAAACTTTATACGAGGGGACCAACGCTTTAAAGACGGCAAACAACCGTGACAAAATTACAGCATAAACCATGACGAGAGCAAATTTTACACTTAATATAACTTTGAATTGGCAAACAAGTCATTCCCAAGATGTGTCTGGTACATTAATTAGATTTTAGGCATTTTATTTCATAAACAAATACATACTTTTTAACTAAAAGCTTGAGAAAATTCTCCTTATTGGCTTGGGGACCTAAAAAATATCTCCCACAACCCATGTGTGGGTCCCGCCCCTGTCTTTTGTCACCACTGATCTACACAGACATGTCACTTGGCCATACATTAATTTTTCTTTTTTAAAATCAATTTATTTACTTTTTGTTGTTGTTATCCTCCACTTCAAACTAAGTGGGGATGATCCTCTTAATTAGCCACAAAACTGTAACCAGTTAATAACCCATTCATTATTTTCTCGATTAATTCATCAGTTGTTTGGTAAAAGAAAGGTGTTTCCCAAACCTGGAAATGCAAACATTTTTGTTATATGGAACAAATTAAAGCAGAAATGATTCCTAAAAAGAAAGTTATAAATCAAAAACACATACATTTCTATTTATATGCTGAATCCTGCTCCAACTATCGGAAAAATCATAGAAAGAAGGTCTCTTGTCCGATAATGGAAGCTTTACTACTATAAATCCAAACCGTCCGATAATGGGCGCGCCAACTGATACGCACACACTCGACGCGTCAAACGACACGTAGTCAGATTTCTCCGCTCCTGCAATGAATGAATGACTGTGAGTGAGTTTACCTGTCACTGTGGTGCTTGCTGTCCGCCTCTGGTCACCTCATCCCTGCCTGCGACCCGGTCAGTGCCGCCGCTGCTGCTCTGTGGCACCGCTGAGCCGCTGCTGACGCTCATATGACCCGGCAGCGTCACGCCTCCTCTCATGTGGTCACTGCATCCACTGCACTGTTCTGTATTTATTATGTTTTTCAAAGAAGAAAATAGTGTCTTTGTCAGTGTTTTAAACACATGTGACAACTGGAGTTAACTAACCATGAAAAAAAACATTAAAATGTGTAAGAACAGTGGGGGTTTCCACTCATTTCACCACTTTAACAAATTGATCACTTCAAAGGTCCAGTGTGTGAGATGTATAGACTTTTTTAGTAGAATCTACAATGGCGTATTAGGGCAATATTTTGAGAATAATGTCACAATATTCTGAGAATAACATTGTAATATTAAAAAGTCATAATATTGCGAGAATAAAGTCGGCATTGTATATGGTATATACAGTATGGGTTTAATGTTGTTTTAAGACAATATGAATGTACTTTTTTTTTGTGTTTAATATGCTTTCTTACTGAGACCTGAAATTGAATATTACTAAAATATGGGAACAAATAAATAAACCTTATATAAATTAAGGTTTATAGCACTTTGATTATTATTATTATCATCATCATCATCATCATTATCTCACACTCACTTAACTATCATTTCAACCTTCTGCTCATGCACATGGAGGCGTGGAAGCGAATGCTTTGGAAACAGGAAATATCTCAGCTTCCTTACATAACTATAATAATAACTATTTTATTATTACTATCAGGTGTCAAGTTGTCTATTGTGCTATCGCGTGTTATATCTGACATGTGGACATAAAGTCTGAAACATTATCACAACATGTTTTCTGCTCTGCAACAACAACACACACGCAGATATTTTTATTAGCTGCGTGAAATTTGCTGCTGAGGCCTAAATTGCAGGCCACCATGAATGAAAAGCAACACAAGGACCAATACTGCATTCACACTGCAGGTCTTGAATTGTTAGAAGGCCACGCCAAAGGCACAAAACCTTGGCATGAGCCAACTGAGTCCTAGGCCTCTATTGTAGTAGTCAAAAGAGAGTCATGTGATCATAGATGGTGATATTAACGGGGGGCATAGATGGCACGCATGTATGCATGTACATGTGAATTCTATCGGCTTTATTTCCACACACCGTACTGTACGACTGAGGCGTGAAACCAATCGGCTGATATTTGACTCCATGTGCTTTCAGCCTGCTTTCACCTTCACGGCTCATATCATGACTTGTGCCACATGGGAGGAAAAGCTCAGACTTGGGTTAACATGAAGGATAAATGCAGCATCTGAGAGGAGACACAACACAGAGCTGACTACATTCCCACTGTATCTCTGTGTGTGACAACGTGCTGCTGAAAATAATCTTGGGAAAATGTTCGTCAAGGGTGAATAAAATAAGTTTTATACGCTGTTAAAAACAAACAAAAGAAACTGCTAGAAATTAGCCAAATATTCATACATTGATTAAATCGTTCCTGTTTTAAGAAAGACAATCTGCCAGTGGGGTAAATCTTTTTTGTTTTTTGCTTGCCTAGAATACTTAAAACTAACATATAATTCTGCAGCCCCTTTTAGACTGTAATGTGCAATAAAAAGAGGAAAGACAGCAAAAATTTGACAAAATAAGCAAATAAATTTACTTAAATTGAGTGCCCCTCTCTTCAGTTTGGTTCTAATAATACTCTGTCGTACTAAATCTAAATGTAGTTAACTTAAAATAATCTCATGGCCCAAGATACATTTTTAGGCAAAAAAAACCCCGAACTAAGCCTTTTTTCTTTACTTTCTTGAAAGTCTATTTTTTTGCAGTGTCACGGCTTTGTTTGTATGTTACATTTGTTTCCTAAAACTGATTTTAGCCGCTCACTGTGGTGCTACGATGACGTGTCAATCCCATCCACAGAGTTCACACACAGTGGGATATCCACTGCTCAGCAGGCAGATTACTGACTCACATGCTCACCCTTTACTCAGGTCACATGTCTCACCCACTCACTCCAGTTTGCTCCAAATGAATGGGATATTGTAGAAGGTCACAGGCATGTGGTCTTTCTTTTCTTTCATTCTTTCTTTTGAAAGGAATTTACCCAGCATTCATAGCAGGGATGGCTTACAAAAAAACACTTTCTGGATGAAGATTAATAAAATCAGCGTGAGCGAGTGAGGTTAACCTCAGTTGTTTCATATTGTTGCTAATAAAGTAAACGAAAGCAGCCAAATGAGCTTCTGTGAGGAAAAGACACACTAAACGGCATTTAGAGCGAGTAAAGAACACAGGAAATGATTCAGCGGCGAGAAGATGATGAGAGCTGCTTTTTCAGATGTTGCGGTTTTAAGTCTGCTGTGGCTGCAACTGAATGTAACGAAAGTATGCAATCTCTACTAAAAAATCCTAAGAATTTGTTGTTTAAACCACAAAAATGCAGCGTTCTTGCCTCTCTCTCCACTCTTGTTTCAGTGCTGAAGAAAACAAGTGGAGCAATGAACAAACTGTAGGAAAAACATTATTTTCCTTTTAATTTTAATTAAAAAAGTAGCAGTAAACTTAACACAGAGGCTTTGTGATATTATTTAGGTTACTTCTAGGTGCCTATAGTGTAAGGGTGGGCTGAAAATTGAAATTCGATATTTAGGTGGTTTTAGAAATCTTTTCCTCATTGATGAACAGAAACAGCTAAAAGTATAGCAGTGGCCAGTTTACCTCGGAACATGTTGGACGTTCAGTTCATCAGTGTTTTCAAAATCCAGACTTTTTTTCAGTTTTCTATTTATTTTGGCCCGGGATTTTATTTTCTAAATGTAGCAGTTACCCTTACAAAATCTGTTGTACATATTGTATTCAACTGTACCTTTTTTGTTTGGATAAAAGAGAAGATAGAATAATATGTAAATCATATGACTCATCGTCTTAAGACACGTATCATTAAATTTTTATTTTTTATTATTAGTATTATAATACTGTATATTGGTATTTAATTCCTATTTCTATAGTATGTCATTCGTAGTTTTCTCCTGTATACTAGTGTATTTGAAAATTATTTTTCTTAGGGGTCAGCCAATATAATATATTATATGACATTGATCAAAATCACTTGATATTGGACAGATTCAGAAAATCCCATACAATCCAGAAAGCATATGCATACAAATGTACAAATACAAATCAGCAACATCATCTTAGCTGAGTCTGATGTTGTGTGCTGTTTATTTCTTCTTCATGGGAGAAGAGGATTTGTTACACAACTAGCTTTAAATGGCTAGCACAAACGCGTTGTTAACAGGTTTAAAATGTGACATCGGTATTGTTAGATTCTCAAGTTTGTGATATCGGTATCAGACTCGAAAAAGTGGTATTGTGCCATGATCCCTAATTCCTAATCTATAGACAGATCCAGCCGCTGTGGTACCACTGCTTCCCACAGTCGCTGCAGGTCACAAAGGTCATTGCATCCTCGTCAGGGCCGCCCCGCCTCACCCACGCCGGCAGGAACAGTGCACCTCTGGACACCTGCGTCACCCTACAGTCCGACCCTCCACAACCTTTGCAGCGGATCTTCTGCGTCTGCGTCCCCTCGGTCCCCTGTGGAAGCTGCCTCTCGCTCAGTCCCTGCGACGAGTACGCCTCTCTGAGCTGCCGCAGCTCTGCACTCGCCATCTCCTCTGCTGACATACATGCGAAGGCCTCGGGCGAGAGGGAGCCGCTCAGGAGGCTGAGGCGTAGGTGGCCGTTATTCGGGTTCCTCAGGTTGGCCACCTTGCTCCTCACGCAGGTTTTGTATTTGGCCTGGTTGGCTTTGTGGAGTGCATGGATGTGTTGCTCTATGTTGCCGGCCAGCTGTGCAGCCACATCCTGATCAGAAGGTTCGGCACAGAGGGCGGTGAGGAGCAGCTGAGCACATTTGGCCCTTACGGAAGGAATATCAGAAGATACAGATGTCTTCTCTGCAGCCTGGAGGCCGTCACCTCCCTCTGAGGCTGTAGCAGCACCACTGCCACCTGCCTGCACTGAAGCAGAGTGTGGGGAAAGTCCTCCCTCCTCATCTTTGTGTGGTCCTGAAACCTTCACAGAGGCACCCCGTGTGTCTCTGCAGTATCGTCTCCACTTGCACAACAAGTGCTTGATTTTCTTCTTCACACTGACGTCCGAGCAGCTTTTCAGGACCTTGTAAAGAACTCGGACAACGTCTGTTGTTTCCAGCTGCTCTGTTGTGACTCGAGTCTTATCAAGGTCACTGAGGATGGTCAAGATGTTCCCATAGCTTCTGTCTGCATTGAATTTCTCCATCTGCAGCACACACTGGTCTATTGCTCTTGTATCCATGACAACTAGAGAAATAAAACACCCAACATCATAACTCCTACACATAAAGATGCCGAATTTCTATGGAAAATACCAAAAGAAAAGGTATTATCATGGCCTTTTGTACTGGCCACAGACTGTAAAAGCGATATGCTGTTGTTCTAATTTGCAGTATTCCCTCAGTGATCAGATTAAAACTTCAATGTTTCTGTGTCTGTTGGTTTACCTGCGCTCCTGAGTGGTTTACAGCTTCCACACAAACACGACAGTCCCCAGGAAACGTCTACAAGGGAGCAGCCATGTTGGAAACGTCTTCAAAACAGTGTCACCACCAGACTCCACCTGTAGGTGGTGCTGCAGCCTCACAAAACCGAACCCTCAGCGTGACCGTGCAAGTTTCTGGTAAATGGAGATGCCAAGCACTCATCAGAACTTTTGTTTAGGGAATTCAAATATGGGATTGTGTTGTCATCAATGGAGGGTATTTGTATGTAAAAGCACTTTAAATTAAGCTTTTCAGTTTGTTTACACCTCATCAGTCCACTATAGTATAGTTATGGAACAGCTTTGCATTGAATTCCAGGCCTCACATGAGCAGAGCCTACGGGCTGCAGCTTGCCAACAGCCACCAGACAAGAATTCCATAGTGGTAGGTATCTCACAACAGGCCGAGACAAGCCTTTTTTTTCAGCTGTTATACATTGTGAAAGGGGGAGACGAATGTGTAGGATAATGCATTGCTGTCATGTCGCAACGACGAGAAATGTTTCCGTGCATCACAACAAGAATGGCCTTTTATTCCTCTTTTACAGAGGATTTTAATCCACCATAATCTGACTGAATATTGGTGGAAAAGGCTCCAATAATCCAGCTGTTGATCTTATTCGCCGCGATATTCAGATTATAATGCCGCTGCAAGCAGAATGTTCTATTAATATACGTTCAGGATAGGATCAGGATACTTTTAAAAAATGCTGCATGTGACAGTCTTGTTGAGATTATTGCTTTAATATTGCTGCTACACTACAACAGCTCTATATAATGTAGTGTTATTGTCTACCACTAATTATTTAAAGAAGTATGACAAATTCCTAAAGGTTAACAACACACATTAAATTGCTGTTTAATATGAACAGAAAAAAACGAAACTAACGATTGAAAAGTTATCTTTTGTTTGTGTGTGTCATGACTGTGTCTTCCTCTCCCATTCTGTGAAAAGAGAAATAAATGGATGCTTGTCAAAGGTGCAGTTCAGGGGCCAGAGGTCACCACAGTTAAGCTGGGGCGTGATTGACATCTGCAACCAAGAGAAATACAGTTCGTCCCAGCAAAATGAGTTCAGGCCTAAAAACGTTGTTGTGTTCACTTGTTAACAGTCGTGAACATGAACATTGACAGCTGGTAACTGGTACATGACTGGCCGTGTGGAATTTTAACTGCACCAAATCACGGTGCCATAATTGCAGACAAATGATTAGATACCTCTCCCGAGTATGACATCACCCTATGAAACTTTTGCTTTCGACATTCAGTGTGCAGTCAAGAGCAGCGGAGGCCCTGAGGGAAAACGGATGCAGTGTAATAGCTTCTGGCTCTCACGTCCCCACACTGCAGATCTGAAGATGGAAATGTAAGCTTCCTGTGAGGCTTTTAGTCGTGTTGATGTCGAACTTTCCTCTCTGAAAACAAGTGTGTCGATGTTGATAAAGTGTGTGTGTGTGTGTGTTTAGATGGGTGCGGTTCAGCTGAGAATTCAGTAAACATACGTTTGAGAAGGGGGAAAAAACAAAAACCCTCTTTCACCAGTCAAGATACCAAAGACCCCCCTGTGTTTTGTTCGTCCAGATGATAAACGACTGAAATTCCCGAAAACACTTTCAAGGCTCCACAGATGTTATCAAATAATGGAATGGAATTTTACCAGCACGCCTCAGATGTGGGGCACTCTCGCCAGGAGGTGGCGCTCTCTGCACTGGACTGACTTCAGTGGCAGTACTGCTGTATCACATCCTGCTTTTGTTGTCTCCCCCTCTTGTGCAGACCACGCCACACTTGATGGTATGTACACATGACCGTTTAGCCGCACACACACAAACACACGTATGCTACCCCCGCCCAGAGTTTGAGAAATCCTAAGGACAGAGGTCATCGTGTTAAAGTGGTCAGTTTCTTCATGGACAAACATTCACAACAACACGTTAAGTCAACACACACACACACACCCTGAAAACCAAGCACAAAAATGTGCCTTTTTCACTCTCAGCAGCCATTTTGACATGTTTTAACAGGAAAAGCACAGGTGTTACCGATCACACCAACTCTTCAGTTCATGTCAGTCAAGACAGTGGTGCAGCAAGTACTCTGAAACTCAGGAAGCTAAAGGCAACGCAGCACTCAACTGATTTGATTATTTAATACCTGTAATTTTCCTTCTATGTATGACCTTTCAAAATGGCCGCTGTCCAAACAGTTCATTTAAAGTGTTTGTCAACAAGGTGTTAGCTAAGCACGAGCGTTACAACTTGTTAACCTTTGGGGGGGTTAACAAATTTAAATGCTTAAATTCAAATTTGTGTTAAACAGTGTTTATTGGCCAGTATCACACAACAACTGCGTTCCAAAGAGAAGTCGGGGGAAAAAAACATGGACGCAAACGTATCCCAGGCTAGCATTTGTTAGCAATACAGCACCATGTGACATGTACATGTACACAGATAAAAAATTAAACAACAGTATGTGTACAGTTGATTTACTGTGATGCAAATACGACACAACACAAGCGCCACAAAACAAGAGGATGCTAATGAGGAAGCTAACCAAAAGACGGCATTGGTTGCATCAGCTTTATTATTTCATTTCATTAACATTATCATTATTACAACGATAACAACAACAACAACAACAATAACTGTTGCCTTTCGATGATTTCATACCAGTCCGGTCATTCTCCCCCTCTGTCCTCTGGCATCAACCACAGAACCGCTGCTCACTGGATATTTTGGACCATTTTCTATAAACACTATGAACACGTTGGATCCGCAGTTTTCTGAAATACTTAGACCAACAAACTTTGCCACGTTCAAAGTCATTAATCACTTTTCCTTCCCTCATTCTGATGCTCCGTTTGAACGTCAATAATGCCTGCACCAATAAAAGCATTCACATAAACTGTACAGAATGTGTACCTAATAAAGTGGTTAAAGAGTTTCATAAAATGGACCCAGTAGTTATTACTTCCTAAATTAAGGTGTTTGTATACATTTTTGTATGAACATTAATGTGTGAGTTAGCTCTTGAGTTCTTTAATGTTTTTTATAGAGATATTAATGACAAAGGAAGTTGTACAAGTGAAGATTTGTGCGTACATTTAAGACCGTCTTGTATTCAGTTGTTGATGTTGTGTGTGTGTGTGTGTGTTTTCACAGCTTCTCCTGTTTCACACTGATGTGATGTGAGCTGTGGTTTTCATGCTGTCTACCTATATTTTCTATGTGCTCTTGACAGGGTGTGTGGTGCGTGTGCAATAAAATGTAGGTGTGTGTGTGTGTATATGTATGTAGTGGCTGCCTCCAGCTCCCACCCACCCAATAACACACTCTTCATGACCTAAGGGGGTTGATCACAGATGACTTGTGCTGTTTTCCTGTTTCTTTTCTGCTCTGGGGTTTGTTCTGTTTTTTTTTCTTTTATTTCTCACAGTACAGTGTGGGTTTTTTCTATAGTTTTCTATTTCAGGCTCTGTACTGAAATGTCACTCTCTCAGGCTTTATCTTTTACCTCATGCAGGAAGTGGGGACTCTGAAGATATACAACCGTTTCGTGTGCTTCGTGACTGATCATAATTTCCCTGCTGAAACTCTGGTCAGAACCAGTGGTTCTTTAATTTAGCAAATAACTAACTGTGTTAAAACATCATACAAAAGTATTGACTTTAATCTCTCACACACAACACATGCGCTCTGAATCCTCCCTGCTTATGACCATGTGTTCCCTGTGCTGCATTAACAATCATCCACATTGATTCATCACATTTGTTTTCCCATAACCCCCTTCTTTTTTTCGTCTGTCTCTGGGAAATCCACCGCTGCCAAGACTTACAAGGGGGTTACAAATAACCACATCCTCCGCTTGCAGTTGTGCAGCATCAGGCTAACATTTGTAATGTGATCACAGTGAGTGGAGGCAGCGAGGTTGAGAGGGTTAAACTGAGAAGCTGTTGGATTCAGCTCTGCCAGAGAGAGATGGTGCTCAAGTTAAAATGGAACCAAAAGATTGATGGGTAAACTAGCAGTTAAAGCTGAACAAATGTAAACAAATTGGTTCACAAAAGTTTGATGAGTGCCACATGTTTCTCAGTAGAGCAGCGTTTATGTCTTGTTTTGCCTGCTGCACACAGGAAGTGAAGTGTGGCTACTGCAAACAGGGCTGGAGTATGACTCAAACTAGCGCACACCATAAGTTTGCAAAAAACAAAAACAACAGTCGTACTTCTTGTCTCCACCCATATACACACAAATGCCCCCTCAGTCGGGTCTGATAGTATTGCTTGACACAGTTTGTATTTGTGCCTCAAAATGCTTATTTTAACCACAAAAGGGACAGAAAATAATCCTGTGACTAGGTGCTTTTGCCCATTTCTCCAGAATAACTTTCAATATCTGGCAGTTATTTACAATTTACTGCATATTAAAACAGGGTTTTCACAATTTACAATGAAATTTGAAACAGTATAAAACATATTTAAAATAACATTTGTTTGAGTCTTTGTCTTAATGTCCAAAAAACTATGTACAAGCATTTTTCCAACTCTCTCCTAAGTGCATTATTCATCAATCATCTCTTTCTTTTGGTTTTCCTTTTCATTTATGAGATGGACAATACAGACTCCAAATGCCATGACATGGCATTGGTCCGTCCTTTGTGTCTGTCCCCGTCAAAGATAAGGTTCCGTATGTACGTTTTCATTACACAAAGTGGTTTCTTTCTGGAAGAACTGCAGGTGATTTTGGATTTACAAGACAAGACGTTGTAATAATTCACCCACAACAGCCACACAGCACTACTTCTCTACTCATTGCCCTCCTGGAATCCACAATAATTCATAAAAGCCATGACATCATGTGTACATAACTCCCCTTGTTCCCGTTTTTTTTTTCTCGCCCCCTGTGTGCACACAGTTAAACATCCACCTGTGTGGCAATGTTCAAACAGGTGTGCTGTGCTGTAAATGGAAGATAAGAGCTGAAGGTGCTTTTGTACAGAAAGGGTGGTGCTCTGTGTGTGTGTGTGAATGAGCTCTATAACAAAAAGTCCTTTCTATGCAGTGTGACCTGCTCTGCACATTAATCCTCTCATTCAGTTAATCCCCCCCCAAAAAAGTACACTGTTGCTGTTAAACATTAGAGATAATGACCATAATCATCGAATTAGCATTTCTGAGTGACGTGCGTTGTGAAAATAAAGACGAGGAACTCATCTCTTCACACGAGTTATGAGTATTTTTTCCCAGCGAGGACAGAGACAGCATGTACTGTCCTCTGTACATTTTTAGCCTGCAGTCCCCCCCCCCCCCCCCCCATCAATGGTAATTTCCGTTGTGTGATTGAGTCTGAATTCCAGATATCCCACAGTTAAGATTCATGAGCCTGCAGTGTTTGTGCAGAGGACTGTTCTCCACAGGGCTGGCCCAAGCCTTTATGGGGACCTAAGCTGAACTTGATGTGACCCCCTCAGTGTCACCTATGCTTGACTATTATTGACACAAATGTAACTTTATAAATTGCATACTTTGTGTTATTGTTGTGTTATTTACTCCAAACCAGTGTCACTCTTGGTTTTTTTTATTGGCAAATTTGCACTAATGTAGAATGTTCAACAACCAAATGAAACCAAATTTAAGATTAACATTATTTAGATACATAAATGTATCCTCCCCCACACACACACATGCTATGAATCGATGAGTTGTGAGAAAGACAGAAAGGACTGAGAGAGAGAAAATGTGGTTTTTAATACTCTACTACAGACTCTTCCTCTTTTCATCACAGTTGCAACTTCAGCTGCTGCAGCCAAACTTTACTATGCCCCCCCCCCCACAATTGTTACACTGCATTAAAGCCTCACGCTGGTGACCACTGACTCAGCAGAATCCTGGGCAAATTAAGGCAAATCTACCAGGATCTTCTACGTGCAACTTGTGCATGGCCACACTTGCTCAGCAAAAGTCACATAGTGTCACTTAAACCATGACTTAAACCAAAAAATGCAGAATTTTTAACTATATGCCTATTTAGAAATGGAGGATTAACCCTTAATTTATGTTTCGGAGAGCAGAGGAAGTGTATTTTTTTTTTTTTTGATTTTACACCACTATCAGATATGGGTTTTAAGACTTCTTGATTTCAGTCAAATTACAACACGCATTATCTCAAGGCACTGCACATAGCAAGGCAGAAAACTTCAATATAACAATATTATAGAGAGAAGAGAAACCTAACAGTTAACACAATGAGCAAACACTAGGCATCAGTGGAGAGAAAAAAACCTAAATTTTAACAAGAGTAGAAATCTCTGACAGAAGCAGACTCAAAGATGTGCGGCCATCTGCCTCGACGGGTTGTGGTGAAAGGAAAAATGGGCGAGAGAGGAGAGAACAGAAGAAAGAGACCAGTAGCAGAAATATAACAGTTGTGTCAGCTTTAGACACAACAAGACATTTCTGAGTCAGTTATGACATGTTTATAGAACTACAATTTATACAAACACCAGCATAGATTGTTGAAAAGAAATGATACTGATAATGATGACAATACTACTACTAATAACAATAATCATAGCCTTGCAACTGGATCTGGATCCTGCAGCCCAGACCTCATCTGCAAGATGATAACAAAGATAAGGAGAGAAAGGGGAAGGAAAGGCACAAAGTAGGGAAACAAGGTTGATGATGTAATAAAGTCATATTTATACTCTGAATGAGGGAGTGAGTGTGAGTGCGTCACAGGCACAGTGCAATATCTCAAGTGCAATATTTTACAAGGTTTACACTGTAAATATTATGCTTCTGCTGTATATATTCTGGTCGTAGCCCGTACGACACATTATATTTTGAACTGTATATAAATAAAGGACTATCTTATCTCAATATTTAGATTTCTGTCCATTTCATGGTGAAACAGTGAAGTTTAAGGTATTTTTTTTACTGCAGTCAAAAGTCACAACATGACACGACAAAATCGGACCCAGCGTTGCTTCTTTTTGGTGGCACCGTTAGCATTTAGCTGGAAATCCAGCTTCACACAGAGCTGCTGCTGTGACTGTAGACTCTTTATCAAATCTCAGCGAACGAGCCAAAGCAAATGGAACAGTCATTTGATCGTTTGGTGTAATTTGAACTCAATTTCGCTCATTATTTAGTGAAGTGAAATCCAATTTAAGGAATAAAGGCTTTCAGAGCCATGGGAAAAAAAACATTGAAATCTGAACATTGCAGACTCTGACTCAGTTCAGAGGGTGAAAGCTGCACCTTCAATGATGTTGACATGATGAAACACACCGAGCGACAAGATCTGAGAGCAGAGAAAGGTCACGTCTCTTCTTATTCCCCTTCGCTTTGAACCAGAGTCTATTGTCACTGAGCTGATAGGAGGTAAACCACCGCATCTCACTTCCTTAGCACAAGGGGAACTTGTCCCAACATTGTTCTGTAGGAAGTAACACTAAACAGGAAGAAGGTGAGGGAGTCCTTCCAATGAAATGGGAACGGCTGAAAATGTGAAATATTCAATACATATTTTCATCATATTCACCCCTGTCATTATAAGGCATTTGTGTTGTTTTTTGCACAATAATCTAAAACGCCCCCCAAAAACTGAGTGACTTTTACTACCTCTGTAAAAAGAATGCACTTACGTCAGCTGCTGTGAGCTGGAAAATGACCATTTTAGGCCTTTTTTGTTCCTCTGAACATTCAAGTGCACACAAGTGTGTGTATGGATGATACAGTTGGTGAAACACAGCAGCTGTGGCCAGCAGAGGAAAAAGGGGAAATGTTTTTCTCCGCTCAGTGCAAAGGTTCACAATCTCGCTCTGGCCGCTTTAATAGAGTTACATAACATTGAACATGTGAGAGAGCAAAAAGAGAGAGAGGGGGAAAAAAAAGACTGAAAAAATGAAGGGAAATATGAGAAAAAATGGGGGGGGGGGGGGGGGGGGAGGGAGCAGATGATGTCATGCATTTCATAGTAAGAGAAGGAGAGAAAGCACGCAAGCATCACTGTTTGGTTTTTTTCCTCTCATTCTTTGAGTGTGGAGTAAACGCCGAGACGTTGAACGACAGCTACAACGCCGGCCTCGGATTTCAGCCCATGTGGCGAGAACTGGCCTTATTTGGCATCATAGGGGAAGGGAAAAAAAGGAAGGAAGGAAGGAGGAAGGCAGCGAGGGCCAAGAATTCCACATGAGGTTTTTATCAAACTAAGACTGATGTGGAGTCAGCAGCAGCAGCAGCGGCGGCGGCGGCGGCGGCAGCAGCAGCAGCAGTGGCCTTTCAAGCTCGATTTGTCTGCTTTTAAAAAGGCTGAGTCACAATATCAGGTCGGCCATTTTAAAGGCCTTCAGGCAAACAAAGCCACGTTTATGGCCTCTGTATACTGAGATATATGCTACTTTTAGGGTCCAGTGTGTAATCTATGGGTAGAAATTGAATATAATATATTGTATAGTCACTTTAAAATACTTTGGTACCTTTAATACAAAGGTTTATGCGTGGGTCTTGTTTTATGGAGGCTGTCATTCCCACATTCCCTCATAGCAAAGGTACATAAATATATAAATTGCCCATTTGACATATAAAAATGGATGATTAATCCTTAATGAATGTATTTTCTTTAGGTTTTACACCAACCAAGGCACTCTCATTGTGACATTGTTAATATCCCACTTGTGCTCAAATACACGAAACCACAACTTTCCTGCCTAACTGTACAAAAATGTGTTGCAGCTGTGCATACATTTTAAAATATTTACATTTTTGGTGGATTTTGAGTCACTTTAGGACAATTTCATGCTGAACCAATGACATTTAAGCTGTCAAAATGTCACGTCTGACAAAATCTGACCCAAACACTATGTTCGGGATAAGGATTTGCTTCTTTTTGGTGACGCTGTGAGCATTTCACTGAAATGATAGCTTTACACTGAGCTGCGGCCTCCGTAGTTCTGACACATTTGGGAAAGGGGTCACTCTTTCAGACACACTTGACCTTTAATTGTACAGGTTGTAAAGAAGTTGTGACGTTGAGGAAGAAAATATGAGGGAATGAGGAGCCAGAGTCAGTATGTCACTGTCTCACAACTCAAACTCTTCACTTTGACACATTCAGCCGTTCACATCTGACAAAACAAGCAACAGGAAACAGAACAGACACCTCCTTGTCTGCTGACATGCTCGCTGCTTTCAAAAATAGCCGCCCCCGCTGTTATCAGGCCCGGGTCATACTTCCTGTCTCTCTGCTGCACTTGAGTTTCGCTAAAAGGATTCTGGGTAACAACTATAGTGGGAACACACACACACACACACACAAGCTGTGTCTCAATAGTCAAGGCTATATCCTTCAAGTGTGCAGCCGACAGGACCACAGCACACTTGAAGGAGACGACGTAAGATGCTGTGAGAAATTAGGTTTGACCAGGTCAGGTCAGGTCAAACAGTCTATATTAAATGAAAAAAAAGGATAATTCAGTGCACAGGTGCATTTCCGCCAACCCAGAATTCTGGGAGAGAAACACCAGATGTATCCTTCAAGTAAAGGAGCCGACGATTCATGTGACGCCTGGGACAGCCCACGACACGGTGCTGTGACGCATTCTGAGGAGGCAGCCTTGACTATTGAGAGAGAGAGACACACACACACACACACACACACACCGCATATAGTGCACATAGGTATGTGAGCAGCAGGAAGTGCAACGCTCCCACTTCCTCTTCGGGCAGGAGCAAATGCAGAAGTGGAGGTGGTACAGGCTGGAGAGAGGTCGCTCTCAGTTCTCTTTCTGAGCAGCCTCTTCGTCCTCTTCCTCATAAGTCTTATCAGTGCTCACAAATAAAGGGCCTTTTACGTTATGTTTTTATCTTTTTTTTTTTTTTAAATTCCCTAAATCTTTTGTGCTGATGCTTATATACAAACATAAACACACTTTAAACAACTTCTCTCTATTAAAGGACGCAAATCTAATTCTAAAAATGTGGGTCGAGCTATTTTTGAGAAAAATTCTAACCATAACACAACGTAATATGTGACATATAACACGGTGTGACTTGTTTTGGAAACCTCTCATGCATGTAGTTTCACTCTCGTCTTGGTTATTCAGTGGCTACGAGGTGTTTGGTGTCAGTGTTTGTCTCTGGGGGGGTCGCTGTGGACTCTCTGACCACGGAGCCAATTAAAACGAGCCGTGTAGTGCTGCGAAAACACAACAGCAAGGATGTGTCCATAATCATTGACGGAAAATAGGTATGTAGCAGTAAAAAAAAACCTCTCTTTGGCATTTCCTTTTTAAAAAAAAAAACAAATCTGACGCTGCTCGTGACATTTCAGGCCCAAGTTTATGTCCTCACCTTAATAAACTCACCAGTCCTCCCACATTCCTCACATAATGGCTGCTCTGTGTATCAAAAACATTGGTTCTACAGTGCAGGGAAGAAAAAAAAATCCCTGCTTGATGTGGTCATGTATTGTCCCTGTAATGTGCAGGTTATCAGGCTGGTTTCAGTGCAGCAGAGGAAAGCACTGACCACATTCTTTAGAGCTGACCTCATGTTTAAAAAACGCTATTCCTGCACGACACACACCGAATGGTGGGTAAGTGTAATCTAACCCAGAGCTGGTGAAACCAAACATTTTTAAACATCTTAAAGAAATAGTGTTGAGGAATTTGGTTTTATTTTGTAGTTGAAGATTTGAAAACTTGTTTACTTATTTAATTCAAGTTCAGTGTCACCACACCTAGTGTTTCACTTTGAATACAAAAGTGCACTTTTGTGATTTTACTGCCCTCTAATGCTGGGGTTCACACCACATTTGACAACTTTACATACAAAGTCCATGCACAGACGCGATATTCGCATCAGCCGAATCGTGTCCGACGCTGGAGTTGTCATTTTTGAACTTTTGCGTAAAACCGTGCTTTCTTCTGGTTAAAACACGTGACTAGACTTACGGCCAGCGCTCCCGTCACTATCAAATGTACAAAACATGACAAATCACATCCAGAGTGAACATAGCAAAAATTAAACTGGTTTGGTGTAAATGACACAACTACAAATAATGTCATTTCTAGTCTTCAATAAGTTACCCCAAGGTGGTGGGAGGGGAGGCCCCATTAAGGCTTGGGCCGGCCCTGGGGGCGACGCACAGGTTTTTGCACTTTAAAGAGCATCAAATCTTAACAAGGGCTCTTCCTGTCTGAATACACAGAGGAAGAGACAGAGGTCATTATTTATTTCTCACTTTCTTCCTCTCTCTCCTCCCGCCGTAGCTACGACTAGCAAAGGCCACGTTTAGAAAAGTCCTGCACACAAAAGGACTCATGTCCAAATATGGTCGCGTGCTGGCACTTGGCGAGAATGAGGTAAAAGCAACAGATACGAGCTCATGCCACAGTGTGTGTGTGTGTGTGTGTGTGTGTGTGTCGCACCCCCAACCACCACCCCCACCTCAGGTGGAGCCGGTGATGGCCCCTTGCTCTCACACATCTTCTCTGACAGTCTCATGCATATTCATGTCCCTCTTTTATGTTTAACCTGCCACAGTCGATTCATCACACTGCTGTGCGCACACACACACACACACACACACACACACGTGCGCAGGCACAAAATGAACAACATGGGCGGCTAATGAGCAGGAATGTTCTCAGATTCACAGATCACAGCAGGGGGTGAGAGGGGCGAGAGGGTCTTCTCTCTCATTGCTTGTCTCTCGTCCGCAGCCAACGGCGGCCATCTACTCAGTACTTTGTACTGTGAGTACAGTGAAGGAGCAGATTGAGGGCACTGGAGTCACTTGAGCAACAAAATGGACTTTGTTGCCACTTAAATGTTGCAGACTGTGTTATCAGTAGAAGGATACAAGCAGATATGATATCTTAACATACAAAAAGTTGCACAAGGTTTTTTTAAAGGCTACTTCCTGCTTGGGGGGAGCGGTCACAGAATCATTTACAGAATACGCTGCCAGGAGTTATTAAGTTATTTGTATACATACAGTACATATGTTGTGTTGTGGTGGCGGGAGAAGCAAATATCCTTTTTTTATCATTACAAATCAAAGAAAGGCTTTGGATTGCCTTATTCAAACTGATATAAAAGTAGAATTTGACTGAAATGTGAAGAGAGCGGTGCACCCAGGTAAAAAGCAACAAACACATTTTGTGTCATTAGAAATAAAAACGAACTCATGTTATATCTTGAGCCAAAACTGGCCCGCCAGCTTCAATTTCAGATTTCTTATCTTCGCATAAAAACAAAGTTCTTTTCTTTTCTTTTTTTTTCTGGAAAAAAAAATGAATGTGAAAGACTGTACTGAAGATATTTCAAGACACTAGCAACAGTCGCTGTTTGTGACTTTATTTTAAACCAATACATTTACTAAATGAGTCTTTTTACACAAGATTGAATCGTTTAGAAGCGACAATGTTTTGGCTCCATATTCAGTTGCTTAGGAAAAAACATTGGCCCTAGGCCAAAAGTACTTGCTGACCTTTGGTTTGGAATGTCCTACATTTGCACACACACCGATTTTTGACCAATTTGACTTGTATTTTAAAGCTAAAAGTAAACAGTACTATCTTAAGAGTACAAAGTTAGATAGTCCCGTTTCTTGAAATGAGATTATTTTCTCAAGTGAAAAACTTGCTTGCCAAGATTAATTTTTCTTTTTACTTCACCAACTGTGACCACAAACATCTGTAAAACAATTTAAATGCCATACAGTCTTCCGCCTCGCAGCATTGACAAAACAGTCTGCATTCATAAGAACACACTGTGTTCTTACACACAGACTGTGTGTAAAGTCACAAGTGGTTATAGTAAGTCCCATCATCTACTGCAGCGGCTCGGTGTCATCTCTGAGGAACGCACAACTCTAAGAGGAGGAATCTTAACAGTTAAGGCTGGTCAGAGTGGATTGGAGGTGTGTATGTGGTTGTGTGTGTGTGAAGCTGGGGGTCGCCTTAACAGAGAAATCTCCGTCACTGACAGATTTTATTCTACCATGATGAGAAAATCTGAAGGCGCTTTACCGTAACTTCAAATAAATCACACGCAACACCGTCAATAACCACTTATATATATAGATACTACAGGACCCTGATGCACGAGTATACCAGGGTCCGCGTTATGCGATGTGCACGCAGGTGGACATACAGGCCTTCTCTATTTTGAAACCTCAACTTCAGCCTTCAGAAGAACATTCAAACGACCACGAGAAGTCGTCTGCCCGACGGCAAAAAGGAAAAATAACGTAAAGAAACAAACTGTGTGAGAATACCTCATAATGATTGTAATTCTGCTCATAGCCACACCCATTCTTTAGATTGCTGGGAATGTCTAACATGTAAGGACGGATGAGAGCGGCAGGCCTGCACATGTCCTGTCCCCTGTCCTTTACCCACACACACCTACACACACGGCGATCGAAACGCAAACTGAGAACAAGTCCAAACACTCTCCTGCTGCGTCTGGAGCAAATCAGCAGATCAGCTATACTTTGACTCACAGCCATCAATTTTCCTCGGGCCATCTGCTCACTTTTGGCCCCCGCCAGCAATTTCCATGACAACAGGGTGTTGATAAATGGAGGACGGTCTAATTTAAGTCTGCAGTCTGTTCTGCGATGAAGTCAATCCTGCACCGTTTCCCCCCCGCTGTTTTTATTAAAATGAATACCAGTGAATACCAGTACAGAGACGACCTGTAATCCTGGATCAGCGTGTGCAAAACACAAGAGCAACTTTTGTGCTGTTGTTTTCATTTTTCAGGAATGAGGGGGAAAAAAACATCTCCATGGGGTTTGATCACATAGAACGGGAGATTTAAGCCGTCAATCTGCAAAAAAAAAAATACATATCCCTATCTATGCTCCCATTCCCATGAAAACACTTTATTCCTTTTGTCTGCGAGGAGATCCTCTTTCATGTGACCTTTTCTCCTGCGTTTAAACCACAGGGTTTTCAATTCCTCAGGAGGTTTGTCCGCTCCCACTCAGGTGGAGTCTCTTTATGCACAGATTACAACCTTCTGCAACACTGAATAGTGCTTCATTCAAACGTGCTTCAAGATTGTAGACTACATTTTAGTGGGATTAAACTAATTACAGAATATTTTAATTACATAGGTTTTTTTTTATTATTATTTCTTCTAAGCTATCAAGCCTCTCACTGTAGCTTTAAAAAGTCTCCCTGAAACGGATAATAGATCAAATCCAGTTGGTTTACGTCAGTAAAACTGCTACGTCACTGCAGTTATTCCACTTCCTGCTGACTCAGCTTATAGTCTTTGGTGTGTCCGTTTATTGAAACTAAATACTTTAATGTACGAGTTAATCATTTTAAAGCAATCAGCATTGATTGTCTGTTCACCATCAACCATGGCCGAATTGACTTAGATTTTAAAGTAACACAATATAGATTCTTCTCTCACAGGCCCCCTACAGTTGGGAATTTGTATAGTACTTAGTACTTTTCAGTGACGCCAATTTTTTTTTTGTTTAACTGACAACGTGATGATGAAAAACAACAAATACTATTAAAAGTACAAAGATATAAAGTTAACATGAAGAGGAATTTAAGCAATAGAGTAAAAAAAAAATACTCCAGAAACTGATCTCCCACCCAAGCCTTTAATTTAGTCTCACCTCCGAAGAAGAAGAGTTAGTTTGTATAGCCCCGAGGTATCTTAAATCTTATCTGTGTGTGACTCACTGACTGACTGACAGCTGCCAGGAGTTATGTTAGAGCCAGCCTCGGGGGCCCACATAGACACGTACACAGTGCATGAGCCTGACAGGACCTGTACACCCATATCTATAGTATTTGGCAACAGCCTCTTCTGTCTGATCAGCATCTTGTCCGCCTGGATACATGTGACTCTGTGTGTGTGTGTGTGTGTGTGTGTGTGTGTGTGTGTGTGTTGTCTTTGACAGTGTGGTGGGATCTCTTCCAATTTGAACACATGTCATGGGCATGTGAGTGGATTTCCCCGACAAAACTCCTCAAACCAAAACCAAAACATCCTGTCAATTATATTTAAAGCAGAAATTTGCAAATTTCTCTACAGAGCTCCAGCCGTAAACATCCATCCATTGTCGACCACTTCATCCTTCCTCACTGTCGCTCCCCTGTCCTGGCCATGTGCATTTGTTTTCAATGGAACCCTGCAATAAAATATCTGCCTTGATCTTATAGCCGGTACCTGGCTAAGGGGTGTGTGTGTGTGTAGTGCCGTGAAGCAATTCCTGATGTTGCAAGGCTGGTTTTCCACTAACAGAGAGTAAGAGGAGTGGACACAGCTCCCAATCTCCCCACAACAGGCAATTTCAACCATCACAATGACTCAGAAGCTGCTTGCTTGCCTCCCGGACCGTGTTTAGTTTGCAGCTCATGCAGGAAAACTTCCAACACTTACAATCATCTTAACTAAAAAAGCATCCTAAGCTCATGCCGCCTCAATCACGACTGGTGGCTACAATCACCATTCGTTCTATTTCATTGGCACAAAACTCACAATCCCACCCAACCGTTTCATCCCCGTGGCAGTAATAGCACTCTCACTGCCGAGCCCTGATATGACATAGATGTGCAGGAAAGAGCATCCATTTGGCAGCACTGTTCCCATCACTGTGCTAATTGATTTGCAGCTAATAGCCACAGGCTGCGCTCAGGCCACTCTGTCTGGTGGAAGCAGGAATGTGAGAGGCTGTGAGTGTCTCACATCAGCCTTTTGTTTTCCAGCTGATAGAGACAGCATTGTGGCGAGAGCATGAGGCAACGCAGCGGAATGTAAATCTAACAATCTGAAATAAAATATTGATTTCCTTTGTTTAAAGCATCTGTGTGAGCCGTCGACTGCGTCAGGCCAAGGCTCCTTAAAGCTTCTCCAGTGTTTATCCTCACTGAATGTCAACACACTTTGTATTTAACCATGTTCCTGATTATTTAAAAAGAAGAACAAAAAAAGACACTGTATACACTCCGGAGTCATATTACCTGCCGCGTTACAGCAATAAAACCAGTTTGTTTGGTTTAAGATGTATAACTGTGTTTACTTTGATCACATGAGCAGCTTTTACCTACAGAATGAATAGGATTTCAACTACTGTAGCTATTACAGTACAAGTTTAGGTGACAGAATTCTAGCTAAATGTGCTCACCCAATTGGCAGCACATTTAAATAAATGTAAAAAAAAAATAGTTGGCCTATTTCTAGCAGGGCTGTTTTTGCAGTGTAGAGGAAGAGTGTTTCCTGAAGTAAACACTAATGTAGGCCAAACACGCAGAAAGACATGTAGTAAACTAGAGTCATGAGAAAAATACACAACACTGACTATAAGAGTAAAGAGCAAAATGCAACTTGGGCTGTAGCTCATGCACCACTGAGAGGAACTGATGCTGTGGCAAATAAGACTGCCAACGAAAGCCCTCCTCCTCCTCCTGCTGCTGCTGTCCGACCCTCTCGTCATTTATTACTATCTGACAGAAAACGCACACTTTTAATTGATCGTCCGGTTCACTGTGAGTCCTGTGTGTCTTAGCAACGGAGACGCAGCGAGATGTAAAGGTAAATTGGCGATACGTGAGGGGCAAGAGGATACTGTGGGTGGAATGCGTGAGGGATAAGGACTACAGAGCAAATTGCATCGTCTGCCTCTGACGTGTGGAGTCTGATCTCAAACAGTATACAGTAACAGTAACAGCAGCTGGAGAAAACAACATGAGGAATGAGAGGCTATTGATTGATGTGAAGCTTCAGTGAAGAGGACCTATAGTGGAATACCCTTTTTCTTCCGAAAGGATTCCATTTTTGACGTGCTAAACGTTGGTCAAAACGGACAAAAATTGGCATGCAAATCAGAACTGGTGAAGAAATGTTATAAAATAAGGGTAATATGTTGTTATAAGTGGTGCAAAATTGCTCAGTAGCACCCCCAAAGGTGAAACCCAGTAGGACAAACCTAAGTTGCACAAAATTCCACGAAACTTGGTGGAAAAATGTCACAGGCCAATAAGAACAAAATGCATTGGTGTCTTCTAAGGTTGCTATAAGGTACAACATTTCTTATGCTTGCTGTTAAATTTCAGTCGGTTTTGGCTCGTTTTTTGTCCTGTTTGTCCTCATTTTAAGGCAAATTACAGTCTGAAAGTGGCTAGAGATGCAAGCTAGATTTAAGTATTTGAGCCAAGCTAAAGATTTGCTTACCCCATTGGCAGATAAAAACTTAAAACAAGAAAAGGACTAATAGTAGGGCTCTTTTTGCAGTGTAACTAACATTGAAACAGGTGCATCAAGGACCCAGTAGCAGCACAAATGGCAGAGAAGTTTGATTCTTAAATGAATTAAAGCAAAAGTAAACAGTTCAATGGAGTTTGGCGGCAGACTTGAGAGTGAAAAGCTCTGGATGCAAAGTTCTGTAATAGACTTGTTGAAAAGGGATGATGACATAAATGACTACTGTAGCCTTTTTGTGGGTTGTGGGTCTCTAACCCAGAAGCGGCGCATGAGCGGAGATGTGGGGTTACCGACAAATGACAAGCAGGGGACACGTCGGCCGCGATGACGTGGTACCAGAGGAATCCAGACCAGCCACAGGAATGAGCTGCCAGAAACCGAGAAAGGCAGAAGCAAAACTCGGAGTTAGGAATGGAAGGCTGTTGTAATTACCGGGGCAACGACGAGTAGAGTGGGTCAGGAACAGGTAGAATCAATGCTGGAAAGTGTTGCATGAGAACTATCTGGCAGAGAGCTGAGTTTTCACACGATAATTAGTAGGTATACGTGGGATTATTAACTCTGAATGAACCAGTTTAAAAAGTACATTAAAAGTATTCCCAATGCCAGTGATTGTGACATTTAAGGAAGCATGCATGGCCCTCAGTGATTTAATGGTGGCTTTTATTTCATATCTTTCACTTTAGTGTTTATAAATCAATCGTTAATTCATTAACAAATGATATGCTAACAGCTATGCTAAACTAGCTATGTTCACCTGGGTTTTAATGTTTCCACTGATGCAGATACAAACCCACATGCTATTAAACACATTCACACTGGTGGAAATCCCACTTAAACACAGGATTAA
Source organism: Solea solea (assembly GCF_958295425.1). NCBI lineage: Eukaryota > Metazoa > Chordata > Actinopteri > Pleuronectiformes > Soleidae > Solea > Solea solea. Next base: position 11,113,679 of record NC_081135.1, read on the forward strand.
ATGGGTTTGACCCAGTGTGAATGGGAAAATATCGTGGCTTGATTGGACATGGAGATGCAGAGAAAAGTGTTCTACTAGGAAAAATTTAAATAAGAAATAATAAAATAAAGTAAATAGATGATTAAAAAATTATAATAAGGAGGATCAAACACAAACAAAAGACGCCTTCTCTGGTGAACCAGTCTGCAGCAGCTTTAATAAAAGACGTGAGCCAAGAACACTGAAGCCCAGATCATCCTAGTTTCACACTGACATCTGGGCCAGAGCTGAGTCATGTGTGGGCCACAGAGGAACGCTGAGTGATTCCAAAAAATTATATTACATATTCAAATATTTAAAGACTGATGAGTCATGCTCAAGTCACTTCATGTCCAAGATATTTCATCACAACAGACAGCGACAATGCAAAATCCTGAATTCTGGATTGCATGTTAGCTTTGTTGTTATTTTTATTTAACACAAACGTGTTAAATAAGGAACACTCAATAGAAATGGTTTGCACTCCACATTCTGTTGCTGTGTGAAAACAATGTTCGGGGCTCTTGGCTACGAGTCCTCGTGTGTTTGGAAGATTTGTTATGGAAAGCCGGAGATGGAGGGTGGGCCTGTTTCTGAGAAGTAACCCTGCTCTGACCTCTGGGGAGGAGAAGAAAGGGGGCAGGGTGGATGAAAATGAAGGAGGAGGATTATTTGGGATTGTGGCAGCTCCCTCTCTCTCCCTCTCTCTCTCTCCCTGCACCTCGTCCTCCTCAGCCTTATTTTCTCTGTATCTCATGTTAATTACACGCCGTTTTCGTTATAATGTTTATCATAATCAACAGTATGGAGACATTTTCCTTCCTAATCCAATAAAAACAACACGGGATTGAGCTGGGATTCATTCAGCTGGTTTTTAAAATGAGAGGAATGTCGTTTCCCTGCACTTCAATGTCTGAAATCATCCAAGCATCATGCTTCTTCTTCTTCTTCTTCTTCTTCATAGATTTGTTATTCCGGCATGGCGGGGGCACTGGGGTTCACACAGCTCAAATTCCCTGCCTTCCCACTTCAACTTTTCCTGCCTACATCCATGCAGTGAAATCCACCAGAAAACGAAACCATGTTCAGTTTCCCTCGATGTCATTCTAAAACAGAAGAACTTCAGAAAATGAGGCCTGTGTTTGTTTTTGCTTTTTTAAACTTCCTCTCACATGTGGTTTACCACTTTTTATTCTAATTTTAAAATTTGGCCTTTTTTTCTTTTTTTTGACTCATGACAGACTTTGACAGTTATGGGGTTTTTTTCTGTGGGATTTGCTTGGGTGTTCACCTGGAGTGTGTGGTCAGGGGTTTTGAAACATAAGAGGTCCAACAGTGTTAAGCATCAAACAGTGGAGTAGAAAACTGTGACCAGGGCCCAGTTTGAACCCTGTACACTTGAAACATGTCTTTAATATGTTATTATTCAGGGGCGGCTCATCAATAGGGGGCACCAGGGCGCCGCCCACATCAACAATGCAGACAAAAGAAGGCAACTTCTGTTACACATAAATGAATAGATGTTCCGTCCACATCCTCCCCTGACCAATTAAATGACACTGTGTCTTAAGTGAGCAGAGTGTCAGAGGACTACGTTTATATGCACATGAAGTATTCCAGTAACACGCCTGTGACTCATTTAAGCATTACCCGAATAAGCCCTTATTCCGACAATCAATAACCCAAATGAGCCCTCCTTGGCTCGTACACCTCTACAGCTGTTTTCTCTCACTCCTCCTCCTTCCCCTTTTTTAATCGAACTTTTGCGTTCCCTCGCAATAGTATTCCCTCCTCGGTGCTACCCAGAGCTCCCCGGCTCTCCCCGTGCCTCAGGTGGCAATGCCCCCACCTATAGGGCACTTGATCTCTGTGAGAACTCCCCAGAGCTCAGCACTCATACCTCACAATAACGTTTGAGTTCTCTCGCAATAGTTTTCCCTCCCCAGGTGCTCCCTGGCTCCTGCACGACCATGCATGGCACTCGCTCCCTGCAAGAACTACCCGGGGTCTCCACGGCCCCAGGCCAGAACTCATCCTCCAGCTAGTGCTCAACAGCTCCAAGCACACGCATCATCATCTAAGCTGCTCGCCTTAGTGTCTTAAAATCACTCTGATGCCAATTCATTTGAATGAGGGAAGTAAAGAGTAAAGATACAGAGTAAAAAATAGAAAATATAGAAGTGTGACATCACACAAGTGAAAAACAGCCCATAAGGCAGAAAACACCCTGGCAACAGGAATACTGTAAAAATACCTGCTAAGTTTAGTGTGAAACAGGCTTTATAGTCAGTCTTTGGAAAGAAGCTCATGACAATTACTGATACCATTGTTGTTGTTGTAGTTGTTGTATCGCCTGTGGTGCAGGGGATTTTTTTTGGGACCAAAATGGGGAACAAGGAACAATAAAGGCGTGGGTGGCGTTTGGAGCCGGGCCCACACTGCCAGTTGCCAGTGCATGGGTCATGTGCCAGATCGGCAGACAAAGAGGGTGAGTCGGCACTCATCTGGGCGGGAGGCCAGATGAAGTTGGGAGTGGGAAGGCAGAGGTGGGGGATGAGGGAATGCAGGCACACGTCTGACCAAAGCCTTTATGTGTCGGAGCGGCCCCAACGGACAAAAAGACACAGGGACCGTCTGTTTGTCTCCGCTCAGACGGAGGGGGGACCTGGGCATCTGGGATTCTATTCACCCAGCAACGGCTCCAATCTAAAAAAAAGTGAGCGTTTTTAGGGAATTGCAGCATGCACATGTGGGCCCCATAAGTGTTGTCCGAAGCAGGTTTGTCCATGGTTGCGCCAACCATATTTGCCCACTTCAAGCCCATGTCCACTTAGTACCCTTTCCAGGCTACCTGGGTACTAATGGCGCTTTTCCATTATACAGTTATAGCACTACTCAGCTCTACTTTACTCAGTTGGGTATCAGTCACGTCGCTTTCCATTACTGTAGTGCCTCCTCAACAAGGGGCGAGGTCGTCATAGCACGGCTGCACAAAACTGCCGTGACGTCGATTCATAAGAATCAGTTCAATAAAAGATTAGTTCAGAACTTTCAGCATGATCTGGCTCACGACCGCCGGGTTTCTGCAGTGCCGTCGCTAAATACACCAGACTCTGTTAAATGTTGAGATTTGAGGCATTTCCTTTCTAAATGGTGGAGATTAACGCATGTTTTCAGGATTTTAACTGTCTTCAGGATTTTAGTCTTTTTAACTGATCTGCAGTTCGGTATTGTTCGGTTTGATTCCTGTGGCTGGCAGTCTGTCAACGTCACATTTTAGTATTGGCTCAGCTCGCTTGGAACCTCACCAGAGCAGATACCAAAAAAGCAACAGGTACCAGGTGCAACCCTAATGTAACAATAAAAAACCATGTCGAGTCGAGCTGAGCCGAGCTGTTCTAGAACTGTATAATGGAAAAGTGCCATAAATGGGTACTAGTACCCTTTCAGGACTATCTGGGTACTAAGTGGGCACTAAGTGAAAATGGGCTTGAGTGGGCAAATTATGCATCTAGTCCTCACGTACAAAGCAACTTTCATGCGGATTACAACCACTATAAACAAATGTCCTGCCAGCAAACCTCCACAATTCATTAACCTCAGAAGAACACACGTTCACCTTTGATACACAGATGCAGGAAACTTGGCAGAAATGAGTGCCAAAACCTTGCAACCCCAAAAACAGGAAGAGCAACCAGCTCCTTGAACTTCCTTGTGCTGCAACAACGGCCAGGTCTTGTTTTGGAGAACAGGCCTTGAAGCTGTTAAATACTTAGAAATGGCTTCACACAGCCTGTGCACGGGGAGCTGTTATGATTTGTACCTTCCATTAAGGACATGACACTGCTAACCTGTTGGCTCAGAAACCCAGATTTAATCTTCTTTTCTTTTCTTTTTTTATCTGCTGAGATTATAAGCCTCAATAACAATCTATACTTTCAGTATCAAGGTGATTAAATGCGGTCTTGTTATCTTTATTTATTGGGTGTTCACACACTATCAGTGAATCACAGTCTGGAGAGATTGTTTCTTTTTTGCTTTATAAGGACAACTGTTGTGATTGTAGTCTGTGACTGTTGAGTCATGTGTGTGTTGTGATATGATGGATCAATGAATAACAGACCCAAAAAGAACGATGTGGCTGGAATACGGCCTCAAACAGCAGGCTGTATAACTTGCATCCAAAGTGAAGAGGACGATTTTTACTGCAGAACCTGTTTCCACATCATTTCCCTCCCCTTTGACACACACTGTTGATTCAGTTGATTCCTCCCTCAGGATGTGATGTCCTGAGAGAGAATAATTTATTGTTTGGCAGTCAAACAACATATCAACCACAAATCCACAGCAAACATCATACAAAGAACTCTGGCAAGAAAAAGTATGTGAACCACTTTCTGCATGAATTTGCCAGTAAAAAAAAAGTGATTTGTTCTTCATCGAAGTCACAGATATAAACAAACACAGTGTGCTTGAGTGCATAACACGAAAAGTAGGTGCACCCTTGGATCCCAAATGGCAACTGGTTATGATGTCACCCATAAGAATCTGGCTTCAACTACAACTGGGCTCGCATTATCCCATACCAGCTGTCAACCACACTGTTGTCCGCTAATACGTGCCTTAATGCATTATCTATTTTCTTCAAAAGAGGAAGAAGAAGAAGAAGAGGAAGAAGGGCTAAAACTAGTGATAGACAGGATTAACTCTTCAGGAAAATGTTTACTGACATTATAAATAAAGTACTTTGATTAAAACTGGTGGGTATTCAATATATTTTTACTTCCTGATTGACTTCAGAGACAAAACCAAAATATTTTGTCAATTTTTTAATATATACAGTACATTGCATATGGTTGACCCTACATTGGCAGCAACAACCTCAACCAACCAACGATATTAGCTGTCACTCAGGCTGGTGTTCACTCATATACCAGACTCTATCATCTATTTTCATTCAAATAGGACCTTAATTTAGAAGATTTACATAACTTTCCATTGAAGAAGGGCTGAAACTAGAGGAATATGTTTACTGATGAAAAAAAAGAAAAAGATAGAGACAAAGAAACTAATTTTCCTATAGACTTCAATTAAACCTACTTGTTTTGCCCCCTGGTGGCTATTATATATATGTTTACTTCCTGAATGACTTCACAGAGAAAACCAGGAGACTTTTTTTATATTAATGATATGGTTGGACGTCCATTGGCAGCAATAACCGCAAAGGTTTGGGCTCTGATTGGTGCACTCCAAAAGTTGTTGAAGTCAGTCTGTCATTGTGTTTTTGTTGCATCACCCAGCTTCTACAGAGCTCCAGCTGAGGAAAAGACACCCCTGACATTTTCTTTCTAAGATTGCTGGATGAATTAATAAAGTACTGACAAGCTGTTCCTGGCCCTGAGGCAGCAAAGCAGGGCCAAATCATCGCGTTCCCTCCCCCTCACCGCATATCACCATTTTACGCAACATGTAACACTGTGTGTTCTTCCCCAAACAGCGCTTAAAACATTTTCCCGGGTGCACTGTGGAGTGTCCAGATGCTCTCTGGCAAACCTCAGAGGCACAGCAGTCTTTTTTTTGGAGAGTAGCAGCTACCTCAGTGGTGTCCATTATGCTTGTTCAGTGGTTTGTGTCCAGTTCATTCATGAACAGAGGTGTCCGCCAGTTCTGATGGTTCCTTTTGGTGTTTTCTTTTTTATGTCTCTCGCTGAGGATACTGCATCAAGCCTTTGAAGTCATTTTGACTCGTTGCCAATTTCTAGGCAGAGTTGCAACAGTGAGACAATTTTGTTAGCAGCTTTATACAAATCACCAGCTCTTGATCGTTAATCTCTGTCACCTCTTTTGTCAACAAAATCAAGATGTTGGAGTGTTGTTGTTTTTGATCACAGTAGTTCTGGACGTCACCTCCTTCATTAATGTGACACCAGCTTTGCCAAAATCTGACTCTAATTAGCTTTTGTTGAAGTTATTTGTCTGGGCCTGGACAGCACAGTAGGTGGGCTATGAAAGTTAATTTAATATAGATAAATAAATATGTTTTTAATTTTCAGTTTTTTTTATTGAGTTTTAAATTGCTGTAAAATATGTCTGATAAACTTTAAGAAATACTTTTTCACCACCCCTGTTATTGCATAGCACGTTTATTAATTACGTTGTTTTGCATCTTCATGTACCTCTACATGTTCCCGTCTTGTGACATTTTAAACTGGAGGTGAAACTGTTTATAATATCAAACAATCTAGTTCTGTAACAACGGATATATTGAGAGAGGAAGTCAAAGTGCAGCCAGACTTCCCTTTTTGGACAAAGCAACGACACAAACGGCCTTATTGATTAAATCACACACACACACACACACACACACACAGTGCTGGAAAGGCATGCTGGGACATTCAAGAGGCAGGAAAAGCTGAGCAGTTCCTCCACATGGGGTAAAAACCCCTGAGGATACTTGAATGGAGTAGGCCCAGAAAATAATTTCTTTGGCCGCACCAAACTGGACAGAGACCTAATCTGAGAAATCATAACTCAGATTTAGTAACTTGAAATGAATTTTGCAATCTACTGCAATGATGGTGTCACTTGATCCCTACAGGGAAATTGGACACAGGCTGAGATTTAGGAGATGCAAGGTTTCCTGACAATCAAGGCTTAACACTTGCTGTTAATGTTAAAGTTATTTCCACGCTGCTCAAATGTGGAATTTCCTCATTAATCGTGCGCCACACGTGGAAACTCCATCTTTGCCGTCTTTGATGTCTCAATCATATCTGCATTCCCGGCATTCCTGTTTTCATCGCCAAACAACAATGTTATCGCTCGGCCAAATTCGCTCTCCTCTTCCTTCAGACAAAACAACAGGTGGTGCAGGATTCTTGACATACTCTGCAAAGTGCAGGTTTTGTCTTGTTCATGCGTCTGTGCTGTGACATCCTTGACATCCGTGCACTGGGATGGTTGGACGCAGCAGCTGACCTCGAGCTCAGCAGACTGTGGACCAGGAAATATCGTGTGACGAAAGGAATGTAATTTGGATTGGAATTCATTTGAAAACCCAGTTGAAACACAATCAGCTGGCCAAGTTTACAGCGCATAAGTACAGAAAACAGATGCTACACACCGCATCGTGTTACACTGTGTTCAAACTATTTATTTTTTATGAATCCACAGAAAAAAATAAGTAGAGAGAGTACGCTAACCTTGGCTGAAGTGTCCCGTCTTCAGCTTCCTCTGTTTTCATTAATCATTACTTTAATGCACCTCCACTGCATACTCTTGTGTTTCCTCTCCTGTGGTTGAGATGTTTTTGAGAGGTGTGCTGAGGCTTTTGAGATTCTGCATTTCCTAAGCTGCTCGCTACTCCCTCTGCTGGCCTCCTGTGTGTCAACATGTTATTGGCTAGAGTTTTTGGGTGGGTGGAGCGACAGAAACACATTAACATGTGTGTGACGACAGATGAGTTTTCCAGCATAATTTATCTCTACGTGCACAGACGGTATATTTTCGCCTCATTTCAGTCCATCTCTGAGTCCAGCAAACCCCGTAAACAAAGAGCCACTTATGCCCTGAGGCAGACATTTCAGATATGTCCTCACATAGCTTTAAACTGTTTAGAGGAATAGTTCCGTTAATTTGCTGTACACAGCTCCATGTGCTGTTCAGTGAGCTGCTTTGTTCTTGTTGCCAGTGCTTCGAGTCGACCTTGGCTCGTTGCAACACGCGACCATGCCAGCGGGCGTTATCACCACTGCACTGACCTCGCAAACGGGAAATAAAAAAAATAAACACTGCAATACACAAATATTGAGATTGGGACGAGAGATGAGATTGAGTGGATTAGGGTTATGTGGCGGCTCCAAGGCATGGGAAGGAGGAGACTTAAAACACAAACACTCTATATATACAATCACTCTTCAATGCATTTAGACATGGCAAATTGTCGAATTTCAAATTCAATCTGAGCATCAGAAGACGAAAAAGTGATTTAAAGCTGCAGTGTGTAACTTTTAGTGCTTGCTATAATGTTGTCATTCTTTTTTTGGTCTTTGTGAACAGAAATAATATAACTTTTTCTAATTTTTCTTCTGAATCCCCTGAAAAAGGACGCCGTTAAGCAATACTAGGGAGTTTTTGTGCGTATACAGCGGCAGCACAGGGGTGGTTGAGGACAAAAGCCATGACTGAAACTTTCTGTGGGACCTTTTTTGTGTTCTCACTCTTACTCCTACCTGTTTTCAGTCATCTCGCTTTACGAGTGCAATGTTGCAGTTGCCTCTGTCTATTTTGACGTAAAACAAACCACTTCCTGTGTGCAGTGCAGTAACAAATTCCTGTCTGAAACTTTCTGTGGGCACTTTTTTATGTTTTCACTCTTACTCAAGCCTGTCTGCGCTCGCCTCGCTTTACTAGCACAATGTTGAGGTTGTCTTCAACTGCCTGGACCTAGTGGCAACCAGTCGTGACGTCACCCTTAAGAGTCCGATTGTTTTGAAGCCTCCAGAAGCCTTCAAACCTGAAGCTCATGTGGCTCCCCCAGGTTGTTTGAGTTTGAGACATCATATGATGTAAAACCATGTGGAGACTTCATAGATGCCCTGCAGTAAAGATGAAGAGCATGTATACAGTTATCTGGAGCTGCACAGCATGGGCACACTATTAACCTGTGATGCGATGTATGTGTATCAATTCTTACAATAGTAAAACTTACTATGACCTAAGGTTATGAGGAGCAAAGGCTTCAGGGAAGTGTGTTGTCAGTAGCCAGTTGCTAGGCTAATAGACGCTACGTAGCTCTGTGTGCGACATCTAAGTTTAACAAACCAGTTAATGGAACGGAGTAATTCATGACACAACCTCAGAGCCATGTCACAAAGATAATGAGGCAGCACAAAGCTCTTTTGTCACACTGGTTGTTCATGTGTGCAGTAATAAACCCGGGTGTTGAAAGGAGGCAAACAGAGGAGAGAACACGGACACAAAACGCACTAAATTATCAGTACAGTTCTGCACTGATAACACGACACACAAAGTGATGAATGCGTGCACCTCGTGCAGTCAGATTTCATCTGTAAGCATCAACACGACGACAAATAAATAACCCGCAACTCTTCTTAATTGCAGAACAGGAGAGGAGCCACTTTATCAAGGACTCGAGTCAGGACGGTGTGAAAAAGCCCGGGCTCCTTTCCAACGCTGACTCATCAATCAGCATCAGAGCGACACCAACACTGCAAGGCTGAAAAGGTTTCCATGGGGCCTTTTTCAGCCACATATGCTGAGCGGTGGTGTCATAAGGAATCCTACCTACAGACGATACAAGCTGGAACACATCCCTGTCGACTGGAATTTTATCTCCTCATACTGATCGTGGTACAGACACAGCAGGTTAAACTACAAAATGCAAGATTTCTCACCGTCTCTGAAATGTAAACCCACGGTTACATTAACTAAATGTTTGCCCTTTAATTAATTATTGTATGAATTGTTGTTGTGTTGTCGTCTTTCACTCAAAATGACTACAGACATAAATTAGAAGCTTCTGCTCACATGGGTATATTAGCATGTCTGTGATGTTCATTAACACATAAAATACTTTTCAATAGAACAAATGTCAGTTAAACTATGAGTTCACACAAAGGTGATGAAATCCACACGACACTGTCTGGGTTCCTCGGTGTAGTGGTGTTTAGACGTCGTGCTGCACACAGGAAGTGACTCATTTTATGTCAAAACAGACGGAGGCAACAGTAACGTTGTACTAATAAGGTGACTGCAAACAGGCTGGAGTTTCAGAGGTGATTTTCGCTGCTCAAAAAACACAGTCGTTCAGCAGTTTGACCCCTGCACTGCTGTTGTATACACACATATCAATCAAATGTTATTTATATAGCGCTTTTCATACAAGGCAACGCAACTCAAAGTCCTTCACAGGATAAGTGAGGGAATCTTCAGTGAGGGAAAACACTGGAGACTAAAATACTAATGGGAGATCTAAACAGGAGGTAAAAGAAAAATTAAAAACAAATAGTAACATAAAATGTAATGAAATTGATGTGCGTTAAAATCAACCACAAAAATTGACAGAAGTTGTGTCCTGCAGCTTTAAATACATATTAAAAAACAAAACAAAAAACAGCAAACAAACTCTTAATAAAGTTTCATAAAGTTTTTTGTTACATGAATTTCATACATGAAATTTCACATGTGCTGCTGGACCTTGATGTTGAGGTCATTATTTATGACCACAGAAGCTGTGATTAAATTTACTTGCAAATGCAACCTACACAAAATGGACATTAGAAAATGGCTTGATCTTCAATCTGCACATGCGGATGAGCACTTAAGTGCAATTTTTTTTCAAACGGTGTCGCTATACTGTCGAGTGCATACCAGCCCTTCTTAATCGAACCCTAGCTTGTTTGCTCCGAAAGTCTGGTTCGTTTGGGGAGGTGTGAATGCGCACCAAAGAAGTGAACTCTGGTCTGGAACTCCCGGTCTCGGTTAGCTTCAAGTGAACCAAATGCAGGAAGCGGACTACAAAAACACACGTGCATATAGAGATTGATAAACTTCACCTTCCTTGCTCTCCTGTTTGTGACCATTAAGGCTCTAATCAGAAATGCCCACCCATAAATATCCTCAGTAAGAGCTAAGGCAAAAAAAAAGCTTGAAGCTCTGGTTGGTTTCATCCTGATCAACAAACCCCTAAATAAGAACAGAACATGGTTAAGCTTGTTATTACCCAGAGACTGTAATTAAGTAGCTTTCTCCTGGGACGGCCCGGGTAATTAACTCTACTGATTAACATTGTTCTGAACCTGGAGTTCTCCCTCTCAGGACTTGACTGTAACAAAGCAGAAATAGCTGTTTTCTTGATTAATGTTAGGGCTTTCTGGTTCCACACATGACTGTAGCAAACTTTGTTTTGGGATTTTATGCAAAAACATTTTTATTTACCATTTATTTCTTGTTAACTCAGGTTTTGCATGAGAATATTTAAATCAATGTAAAGGACAGTGGGTCAGTTGTATAAATACACGTGAAAAGAAGACGGCATTGTCTCAACAGCCAGAAATGTTTGTCTCTTCTCCTTCTGGCAAAAGAAGAGGAGACGTAGTGAGTGAGTGACCCAGATCTGTGCCAACAGCGAGTGCTGAGGCCGAGGAAATGTCAGAACTGTCACTGCGTATCAAGCCTCAGGAGAGCAGCCACTGAGTGCTCCTCCATGTTTACACTGCACGGAAGCACCAAGATGATTTCATGCACCCACTGGTGTTGCCGCAATACGACACTTTCATACTCAAAGCTGATATACTCTCAATCCTGGTTCTTGGGACTCACTGCTCTGCATGTTTTAAATGTTTACCTTCTTCAACACACCTGATTCAAACGCTCAGCTCATCACCAAAAGCCTGATAACAGTCTATTCATCTGAATCAGTTACCTTCACTAGGTTGCACACAGTCCACTTATTTAGGTTCAATTACTTTTTCTATTACAGTTCATATACTGTACATTATTTATTTATTCAGTTCCTTTATATTTGACACATATGTATTAAGTCTTATTTCTACATGAACGACTAATTAGGCTAACAAATTACTGACATAGACAGAAGTGTAGATTCGTATGGGAACTCAATGTACAAAGTACCAAGACAACATAAAATGCAGTTTAAATAATGTTGTGTAGATAGAGTAAATAAGCAACCATGAAAAAATATGCATTAATAATTTTAACTTTTCCAGTTTTGAGTAGTACTTTTGTTCTAGTTCAACTGTTTTTCTCCAGTTTTTAGTTCCCAAGTTCAAGAGAGTTCAACATCCTACCACAATCTGCAGAGGACATGGTCCTTCCTCCTTGTTCTTGGGGTTAGCTTGCCATCATAATGCTCCTCCAAAGGAACCTGACCTATAACAGGTCAAAAAGGTATAATTAATCATCAACCCTTTAAATGAAATTTGTTTATGTTCATAATATTCAACAGTCATTCTTGTAAGCGATCAAGTCAATCAATTAACTGTCAATAAATCCAACAACAAATCATTCAGCTCTAAATAAACAACACTGTAAACATTGTTACATGTGTAAACAATGTTAATTCTGTAACGTGAGGGTTCGATGTGTGGTGGTTGGATCCCTCTAGATGTGAATGAACAGCAAGATGGAGATGGATATTTTCTTTATTGTTCTCCACACTTCAGCAGCTTCACAACAACCACACTTCCTGTTTACTTCCTTGTTATGCATCACATGTGTCTGAAGCAACCACTGAGAAGCTAGAAGGAATTAGACAGGTAAATGTGAGTCAGAACCACAAAGGCAGATTCAGCTAATTATTTAAAGTTGTTAAACATGCTGCTGTAAATATTTCAACATGTAAATATGCAAATAATAATTGGGAACATAAATGTGTAAATAGCCAACTGTATAAACAATTTCTTTTTAGCAAATTAACAAAAATATATAAACTAACAACTTGTAAACCTTACAATTCTATTTTAACAAGCCAATTCCAACAGGAAATGCTAACATACAAAGCTATTTGGCTTACATACAAATGCTAACATGCTAACAACCAAAAAGCTAATGGCTTACATACAAATGCTAAAATGATTAAAGAAAGCTAATTGGCTAACATACAAATGCCAACATGCTAACAAACAAAAAGCTAATGGGCTAACATAAAAATGCCAACATGCTAACAAACAAAAGTTAATGCGCTATGCAAATGCTGACATGTTACAGTCAGGACTTAAAATCAAAACAGAAATCAACAACTCACCTCTGACTGGTGAAAGTTCTATGCTACACACAGGTAAGGAAGTGACCAACATAGTAACAGGAAGTGACATCACTTGACCCGGAAGTATCTCAACATTTCTCAACACCTTTAGCACTATTCATTTATATTTTTAAACCTGGGTTACACATGTGTAAATATTGTATTGTATACAATCTTTATATATATATTTTTCTTAGTATATCTTACCTTAGTTAATATCTTAGTATATGTAGTAATCTCTGTTATTTTCTCTTCTTGTTTGGAGTAGCTGATTTTCTGATTCTGATTAAAAACGGGCATTTTGGTGTCTGACACTGGTCTGTCTGAACGTACACATGCAGTAGTAGCTCAACCGATAATCACATTTTACGGTTGTTGTAATTTGACTCTGATTATGAAATTAAACCATTTCAAAATGGTTTAAAAGGGTGAATTTCAAAAGTCCCACTGACACAGTACATTGTTGGTTGGTGTTGTTTTTTTGTAATGTCATGTAAACACACCGACTAATGACTCAACCTAACACTCCGTGAGCCGTCTGTGCATCAGCAGCAGTGGATCTGTGTGTTGTAGCTGATGCGTTCACAGGGAACAGCATTGATCGGGGGCTTCCATCTGAGGCCAGACTACCAGAGCATGTCTGGAATAATAAAGCAACACTTGCCCACGGGCAGCTGATGAAAGTGCCTTCTGTGTAAAGCGAGGAAACCACACCTTCACTTTGCAACAAAGCGTCTGTGCATGTAGCCTCTGTTTGATGTTGTAATTAGTGCTCATACAGCTGTTACACATGTTTTTTGTTGTTGTTTTTTTAACAGTTATGCTCCTGTGTGTGTTTTACTTTGTTGTGCTTTATTAAAAAGAAAATATGCTATAAAAATGAGTTCCTATTTTCACTGCTGCTGAAAAGACAACATTTTATTAGGTACAATCTTTAAATGACTTATTAACTCAAATCAGCCAATCACATGTAGATGCGGTCAAGACGAGCTGCTGAAGCTAAGGCGGAGCTTCGGAGGGAAGTCTGAAGAAAGGGGCTTGGACTTTTGAATTCAAAATGACTTCTTTAAGTCACTTCTTCGCCTTTAAATCTACAGTTTCTTACATATTTTATTGGCATTAGTTTTGCATGCTTCTGTGCTCTTGCCATTCGAAAGACGCCAGTTTATTCCTGTGTGGCTCCTCGCTCTGTCACACAGTCATTTCCTCTTCCAAACTGCTCATCTACTGGCATTTCCATGCACAACCATCTCTAGAATTTACAGAGATATAGATCTAACACAAAAGGACACAGGGGAGAGGACAAGATGGAGGCAAATGATCCTCTGTGGCGACCCCTAAAGGGAAAAGCGCAAAGAAAAAGAGGAAGCAGGTCAAAAAGAGAAAAGAGGAAATATCCAGGGAGCATAAGTTCTGTGGGAGAAAATGCCTTGTTGATGCAAGAGGTCAGAGGAGAGTGACTGACTGGTTCAAGACAGTCAACAGAAACTCAAATAACCACCAAAGTATGAAGAAAACACAGCCACTTTATTTTCTATCTGTCCTGTGTACCCAAGTGGCCTCTTTTATATTATATAACATCCCTGTGTCTTTATCCCATAATAATCCTTTTTTATTTCATGTAACACTGCAAAGCAGGGGTTTGTTTTAGATGTTTCCGGGCTCCAATACACCTGATTAACAAATAAAAATGTACTGTGTGTATAGATTGTGCTATTCAGTCCCTGTACGAACATTTTCCTGGAATCATGAGTTAGTTTGCGGGCAGCTTCAGATTTATTGTTCATAAGACCATGTGGTGCTGATCACTGTATTACATTACACTCTGAAGTCACATCCTATGACACACACACACACATATATTCTCTCCCAGCATTCTTACTGAGGACATTCACCCTAACCCTTAACTGTCAGAACTAAATGCTTAACCCTAACCTTTAACCTCAACCTAACTCTAATCCTAACCTGTAAAAAAACAGCCCCAAAAATCCCTTTAAAGTTGTGAGGACCAGACAAAATGTCCTCACTCCCGATGGTTTATCCGTTTTTGGTCCTCACCTTGATACACATACAAGAACACACACACACACACACACACTGCAGCCTCTGACGCACAAACATGGCTGCTCGCACCATATACTCTGGTCATCACCATATGTCGATAAAGTCTCTGGTATCAGATGAAGACTGAGCAGATGGTGCCGAGAACTTCTGTTCTTTTGTTCTCTGCTGACAGCTGAGCTCTCCAGCACTATAAATAAGGCCGTTTTCATCTTCAACATATCTCTAAGTGCACTGAAGGTCCATTTAGGAGGTTTTATTGGCAGAGATTTGAATATACTACCTATAAGTATATTTGTATAAGTTCAATACAAACACAGGCAAGGGCCTTACTTTACCGAGCTTCTAGCTAGCGCATGGTAGGCCCGTTACGCTATGATTTGTGGCCGACACACAAAATTGAGGACAAATCGGTATTTTTGACTGTATTTGTGTAATAATCCCAGGTGTATTGAGTTTCTTGGAGCGTTCAGTTAATTGTTTTACTTATTTAAGTTGATTTTTACGAGCATTGACATTGAAATTCTTGCCATAGATCGCGCACACATCGGCAGGAGTACCGTCGACATTCAGCCACAAAACTCGCAACATTAGCAACACGTAACAAGTTTCCTCCACGAACAAAGGCGCTCCCATGTCCATCACTGCATAGCAACTGCCAAGCCCTGGTGATGACGTTAGCAACCATTCACCAAGATACAAAGGTATAAAAATTACCCATCAAGAATATATGGTGTAAAAATAACAATGTTCCCCTTTGGGTACCCTTAGAACCCTTAGAATGGCCAATTTTCACCTTAAATGTGATGTGGCTGGTAATCAGAATGTAGCCTAAATATCTCACACTGGTCCTTTAAAGACAGTGGGCTGGTATTGATGTGTGTCCGATGGAGATGTACTGTAGCTCCTGGATGGTCGGTTGCCTTGGAAAAGTAGCCGAATCAGTGATTGTTTGGTTTTGCTGCACAAAAAGCATTAACAATGCAAGATGAAAAAGGGATTTCAACATTTATTTCACCGAGCTAACAATAAAAACTAACCACAGCTCTGTCTATTCCTTAGGCTGAGAGATGTGTGAGAGTTTAGTGGTTTGGAACGGTCTTCACCATCTGTCAGCTCAAACCGGGATGTGACTCAGCAGCAGCAGCAGCAGCCGCAGCAGCAGCTGTTGCCATGGGTTACCAGGCAGGACACTCACTGGATTCCAACGAGCTTCGATGCTGACACATCCGATGCACCTACCCCCACACCCTCACCCACAAACTCATCCCCCATCTGCTGCCCCACCTTAAATCCTCCTGCACTTTCTCTGGAGGTGGTGCTGCAGAAGGAGGACGAGGAGGAGGAGGAGGAGGAGGAGGAGGAGGAAGAAATGGGAGGGGTTAATCCCATCTGAGGGCGGGGACCTGCTACTAACCTGCACTTCCTCCTCAATGCAGATTAATACCTCATTAAGAGAAAGTGACTTAACACCAATCCACTTAGAGCAAGATCTTGGATGTGCAGAACAAGGCCTGAGATCCACACACACACACACACACACACACACACACAGTTTCCACAAGATACGTGTAGCGTCAGGAAACATCTGCGCAATTCAATACTGCAAAAAAAAAAATGTCGACTCATGTCACTCTTCAAAGGCAAAGTCATCACTGCGTCTGTGGCAACTCGGGATTCCCTCCACTGAAGCCGGGTCACGTTTCAATTATAGTACGAGCTGCTGCAGTTACACACAAGCCACAGTATGGGTTCTCTGAACACACCGCCAAGTAACGGTGATGTCACACTAATGACATTAAAGATTTTGGATGTGGCTGGTGGCTAATTTAAGGGACAGGCAAATCTCTTGGGTCACAGCACGCCATCCCATAAGCCACTGCCGACAAATGCATGAAAGCAGCTGGTGCACATTTGCCCGAGGGCCTTTGTTGGAGGTTTTGTGTGCAACAAGGAGTACTTTTTTGCTTTCTGAGCTTCCGAGGCCTGAAATGATCAGTGTCCCCCTTACCAGCTGCATCTACTTCCTGCATTACAGGGAATGGTTGCCCTGTGGTTGGAGTTTGCAGCATTAATCACTGAGCTTTGGCGTATGACAGGTGGTCAGACATGTTTCATTTCCATTACTCTAATACTCACTAAAAGTGAGTTGCCACTGAAAATTAGGCTGACAGCACCTTTAAAGTGAGATGCATGATAAAAGTGTGTGTATTTCAGTGAGAAAATAACTGTACTGCAGATTTTTTTTTTAGTAACAAATTATTTTTTATTACAACATTTCATGTTTTTTTTCCCCATTTCTGGCAATGGTTCTGTGGCAGAGTAACATGACAGGGAATTTACAAAAAGAAAAAAAAAAATTTAAGTTACGGTTTAAAGCAAACACACTGAATCAATCACTGGTGGTTTTCTTCCCTTTTCAGAGGCAAAACTTAACAGAGACGATATCATGATTTACTCCGACATATGTGGTGCAATTTAACCGTAAATAAGGTCCGTTTGTGCATCTCCCACAACTAGATGAAACCTGTTACACTTTTTTCCTTTAACCTTGTGTACAAAAGAAAAACAAACATGGTGTGATTTTTGGGGCATTTACATTTTGGCCAGCATACAATCAGAGTTGTGCATTTCCAAAAAGAAAAAAAAAATTAGACAAAGAAAGCTTGACACCTCAGCCACAGGAAGTTGGGTGTGTTTTCTTTCATGTGTGGCGGCAATGATGACGAGCTTCCTGGGACAAAGACTGCGCAGGCCACGCCCTGTGACGCCAGTGTTGGACGTAAAGGTGTTAAGAGACGTGCATCTTCTGCCGTCCGTTCGTCCCCCTCCATTATGGACAAAGCTTCATCACCCCAGATGTTGACAGTGCCGTTTCTGCCGCTGAGGAGGGTGGACAGGGTGGTGGTGGGGGGGAATGGAGCCCCCTGAAAGCATCATCCATCCAACAGGTGGTGCAGCTCGGTTTGTCGTTTTCATGATTTCAGGTTATACAAAGTTATACAGCTAAAGAGATGTGACTGAAAACAAGGCAATGCGGGAGGAGGAGGGGGCGTGTACAGTACATGGTGAGAGGGAGGGGCTTCACGACTGCTTTTCCTGCTCGATGGCTGCGGGGGGAGAAGAGAAGATGAGTGAGCACATAGACAAAAAAGGGGGGGTTAAATGTGACGCAACATCCACACTTACTCTCTTTTGTAGGTAGTGGATTCTTCTCCTGCGTCTCCGTCTTCTTCAGCTTGCTCTTGTCGAATTTGGTCACCTCAGAGATGTCGGGCTTGTCGGACATTGTTGTAGTCTGTAAAAATCAGAGTAAAGACAAAATGTCTCAATAGAAAACACACGTATATACAGAGAGAGATAAATCACTCCATATAATGTAGATAATGTCAAATATTTGTAAAAAGACTTTGCAGTCTGTGGGCGTTGTCTCAATCTCAGTGGTCAAAAAAAAACAAAAAAAAAACAAAAAAGGTTTGATTCCCTGCGCAGCCGCAGTAGACTTCTCCCCTAACGAGCCCGGCTGCGTCCGCCTGCGGCTCTGAGCAGAGACATGTGCCCGTTATCCAACGCAGCAGCCCCGGGGAAGCTGCACGCCGAGGACATGCTGCTCCACACAATGCAGCCAAGTCTGAGCTGAGGCGGTTCAAATCCCAACATTTACATGACAAAAGCGACCGGAGAAGAAAAAGAGGACACGGTTTTGAGTGAAGGAAAAAAAAATAAAAATGATGTCTCATTTTCTGGAGGTAAACGTTGATTTACTGGTGTCCAACATCCGCATTCGCTTGTCACGTACGTGTCCCCTTGGGGCGCCATCAACAGCAACCACCGCCCAGTTTGGCTTTCTGCTCAATCATCCCTCGTGAAATCCAAGTTCAACTCCACAAATAATAAAAAAAAAAATTTAAAAAAAATAGTTGGCGTCATTAAAGGCAACGCTCACAAAAACAGAAGCGCCGTGAACGCACCACGGCATCGTTTTAATAACGGGACCAGGCGCGTGCAGCCCGAGCACAAAGGAAACATGAATGTGAGCGGTTTTAAGACAAAGACACACACGCACACACTCACAGCTGCATTCCACTCACCTAATTACACACCCAGCTCTTACATTTTTTTAACAAAAACTCATGTTTTGGCGTAAAAAAAATAATCATCCATCTGCTCCTATTTTACGTTTCCAACAACAACAACAACGTCAATGAGAAACACAAAGAAGTGAAGTCAGACTTACCGGAGTGTGTGAGAGAGCGAGAGTAAGTATCTGACTTAAGTCTGGAGTTTCTGTGTTCCGCGAAGCTGCAGCACTTACTGGCGCGTCTTTGCGCAACCATTACATATAGTCAGAAATATGCTAATGGAGGTGACGTCACCTGCCCTGACCCACACTCAGAGACACGCCTCCTCTTCCAGCATCACGCTGTCTGAATGCATGTATAATATTCTTATTTTTATCACCATAAGTCACAATATTAATTGTTTCATATTATTACCCATTAAAAAAAATAAATTGCTACATTTTTGGTCTGAAAAGGACGATCTTGTGAGTCAAAACTGCACAAAATCTGTCATCACTCTGTGTGGCTGGTCGTTTATGTAGAAAGAGCTCCCTCTGGTGGCGATTCAACGTTTCTCTACAACAGCTGACCACAAAGAGGAGCCAGGCAGAGGTGAAGGGACCAGACAGAAGAATATTTGACTGTAATTCATAATTTTACACTCATATGGCCAGCAAAGACTTAAATAATATATATGTCACAATATAATGTATATAATAAATGTAAAACATTTCACTTTGTTGGTTTCTATTGATAAAAAAACCCCACAACTTTTATTTTGAAAAAACTGACACGATTTGATGTTTACATATTTTCCAATTTGCCATGATTTAACACTTGTATTTACATGTAATGTAATGAAATATTACAAATAAGTTTGTTGGTTTCCATAGATAAAAAAAATATTAAGACCACTATTTATAAGTTTCATTATATTTCAGTTAACAGCTAAATGAAATTCTTCAATTATCTGTCTTATATTTTGAAATATTGCCATGATTTAACAGTTACATTTTTGAAAGACTTCCATTTGACATTTATACATATTGTAAATATTTTTAAACTGCCACTTTGACATTTATATTTTTGAAAAACTACCTATACCATGAACTACACCCACCTCCACACATCTAATGCAAAACTGCAATGAACCCACACCCACGGATGGTATATAAAAAGGTGGACTCGGCAGCACAGATGAGCAGAACAGCGTCTCATTGTCAAAGCTTTATTGTCAAGGAAACAGCCTGAAGTGTTACATACATATAAAACATTAAATCATGCTTTTTTTTCCCACCAGTGATTTCTTCACTTCTTTACGGTGACACCTGTGCACCATGACAGCTATAGACAATTCCTCTTTTATTTATTTATTTATTTAGTGACAAATCAATCATTGTTGAAATCTTAACACTATAATCAAGCTGTGGGCTCAATTACTTTAATGACCTTTTGGAAAATGGGTAAAAAAAAAAAACAACCCAGGAAAAAAAACAAAACAAACAAAAAAAAAAAAAAACACCTCACATTCGACACTTTAATCAACGACGAAACCTGTCAGGGAGTTGAGAGAGAAAGAAAATCATTACATTTGACAGAGAAGGGTGTTGTACTGATAAGCCACCACTAGGTTGCAGCAACATATCAAAATAAGAAACAACAGCATACAGGGAGGCTCAGAACTAGATTAAATCAAGTTTTCTTCTTTAAATATGTGGTCCCGTCAACATAATTTACCTCGTGGTTTAAACTAACATTACAATCAAAGTCCATAGAGCTTTAGAGCAACTTCAGGGTTAAGACTTTATCATTTTAATACTTTCAACAACAAAAAAGGTGCACATTCTCACTAATTTTAGAACTTTGAAAAGCAAGAAACAGCCAAAATGTTTGTACCACATGACACAATGGAATGCTTCTTTTATTTTTAAGTCAGGTTGACATAATTATTAATTAAGAGTGGTACATAATGGACCCTTTGGTTTAAATGAAGGCGAGGCCTCTGCTGTTTGAGGTCGGCATGACAGGAAAAAAAGAGAACAGAATGAGAGAGAGAGATGCTTATAAATACAAACTTGGTCATCAGAGGAGGAAGTGAGATTTGGCTCCGTCTCTTGAGAGAGAGAGAAACGTCGAAGACGACACTTGGGCGGCCAGAAAACCCGGAGAGGCCTTTTATTGAGTGTTTCATCGGGAGGATGTGGCCAAACGTGGCAGCCGATTGGTCGAACCAGAGAGACAGAGGGAGAGAGCGGGAGAGTGGGCCGAGGGCCGTCCACACACGGGTCTTTACAAGGGTACGTGGCTGAAGAGGTAGGACACTGACTCGCCGTTGTGGGTTCTTCTGATCGCCTCGGCCAGGATCATAGAGATGTCGATGACCTGGAACAAACAGGAGAAGTCGGTTGTGGGACGAAGAAGTGCATTTTCAACATCAACCCTCCTGTTGGCATGCATACTTTTCATTACGGTAACTCCTAAACCTTTCGCGATATCTAGAACATTCAAAAAACTATGGACTGGCAATCTGTCCAGGGTGTGACCCTGCCTTTCGCTCTCTGTCAGCTGAGATTGGCACAGCACCCCCCGCCAAGCTTGTGTAGAGGATAAAGCGGTAGAAGACGGATGGATGGACACCGGGAAGCAGAGAAATAGAGCTTTGCGCCCTCAGGACTTCCACGGAACAACTGTCCAATCACAGACAAGATTCATAAACGAAAGATTTCGAAAGCAAAAGTTATCTTGGAAAAAAGGGGCAGAACACATTAAGACAATATCTAGAGCCAGAAAATCAAAATAAATCCAAGCAGCCTGGTCAGAGGGTTGACACTGATCGTTTGGCCACTTCAAACAACTTCTGTCACTGACACTTTACAGATGTAATTTCGCACACCATCTAATTTGCATCGATACATTTGTTGCAACATTTATATCCTTTTTTTTCAATGATTAGTTGGTTATGTCATCAGAACCTGAACATCATTTTTCTTTCTTTGCTTTTTAAATAAAGGAGTGAGACATCTTGCTTCCTACCCATCTCCACTGGGAGTCGCACATGCAGTGAACAGCAGGAGACGGCAGGTAAACATGGCAGGAGTGAAATTGTTGCTGCAGATCTAACACTGTAACACTCTACCACTGTCCTTCACAACCTTCTATTGAAACAGATGTGTGAAGAACCCTTTACTTATTTAAAAAATAAATTCTAAAAAAAGAATTCCAAATATGACTTAAAAAGGTATTTAACCATCATTTACCATATTAAACAAAACACGCAACTCAACATAAATCTACTCTTCAGACAGTTTCATATCAACAGGTACAGTACCTGTATTTTTGGACACGCCTTCATCTTCTCCTCCTGTGGGATGGTGTTAGTCACCACCACGGCCTCAAATGGAGCGTTGTTGATGCGAGAGATGGCCGGACCAGAGAAAATGCCATGTGTGAGGATGGCGTAGACCTTTATTGCTCCTGCGTCAATCAACCTAACAGGTTAAAACGCAGAAAAACAAACCGTTGGGACTTCAGAGGCTTCACAGTACATACACAGTGCACAAAATATCTCCCACTAACGTGACACGATACAAACTAGAAGCACTAACTTGTCGGCAGCGTGGCAGACGGTGCCGCAGGTGTCGGCCATGTCATCCACCAGAATGGCCACGCGGTCTTTGACGTCGCCCACCAGCACCATGCGGTCCACTTCGTTGGCCTTCTTCCTCTCTTTGTGGATGAGGGCGAACTCCACGTTGAGGCGGTCCGCGATGGACGTCACGCTGCACACGGGACAGGAGGGAGGACAGGAAGGGTATAGGACACAAAGCAGAGAATTTTGACAAATCTTTGGATTTGAAACACTTTATTGGCCGTTTTAATAGTTCAAAACTGGCACGGTGGTTAGTTGAGGTGTGAATCTTTCTCTCACACTTCGACTAAGAGGGTCACAGTTTGATTATTCAAATTCAAAACTAAATCAGTGCTAGGATCTGCTAATTTAAGGGTCTGCTCTGCTGCTGTATGCCAAGAAACGTCATCATGAGATCAGAATAAAATGTTTGCAAGATAGTAAACACAAGCACAAGTGTTCTGGGTATAACCTGAAAAAGTTATGCAAGAGTATGAGACACTTTGGCTCAAACTGAAGCCTTTATTTTGTACTACACTGTCATGTGCAGGTCATTTGAATTGAAACGCAATGCCAAACCAAAACTGAAACCATGAATCAATCATTATTGACACCTTTGCTGGTTAGTAACACATTTTCCTGCTGGGTGACAAAGTCTGAAGAGTTATTTGTCATTTTACATGGAGTTAGCTGCGAAAACACAAGGATTAACATCTATAGTGCAACAAGCAGAACTTGAAAGTACTACTGAGCTAGGGGTGGGCAGTATGGGCAAGAAATAACGATATTTTGGGGGGAGTTTGACAAGAATATTTAGTCGATATCGTTTATCGCATTCAAGTAAAAATTCAAAGACTTACAACTGAACTACAGTGTAAAAACATTGAACTCTGGGTAAACATTCAGAGGCTCCGCTGCTGAAGTAAATTGTGCAGCAAAAAAGCAAGAGCAAATAATAAAACAATTTTAAAGACTTGGTTGCAGACTTAGGAAACACATTTAGGAAACTAAGTGCGTGACTGTCGCTCACCGTTTTGCTCCACCAGCATCTGGAGACACAATGATGCAGTTCTTCCACTCTGGGATGTTTTCTCTGATCCACTGCAGAACGGCAGGCTCTGCGTACAGGTTGTCCACAGCAATGTCGAAAAAACCCTACCAAAAAAGACACACAAAAAAAGATAGGTCAACACTAACTGATGCATGTTAAACTTTAAAATCATCCCTGGTGTGATGTGGTAGCGACAATTTCATGGATTTCTACCACTTTGACATGTGAAATTTGGACAGAATTCACAAAACATCAAGGGTGAAAGCAGACAAATCTCAAGTGTACAGGCACAAGAAAGGAGGGAAGGGTTCTGAAGATTGTCAGACAAGATCAAAGATGAAAACATTGCTTCATAGCAACTTTAGTGGCCGCTGCTCTTCAGAGATCAGGCTGAACCAAACACACAATGTTTTGGTGAAAAAGAGCAGTGATATGGTGCGAGACTCACCTGGATCTGTGAGGCGTGCAGGTCCATGGTGATGATGTGGTCGGCTCCGGCCACAGACAACATGTTGGCCACCAGCTTGGCTGATATGGGAGCTCGACTCTGAGAGGAGAAGCAGGACACGGGTCACTTGAGGTGAGTAAATAAGCAAAAAAAGCAGGCTGCTTTAAAGTTGATTAAAGTTGATTTAATTGATTGAAGTCACGCCAGGCCTGATGTCTTTGTTTTCACTACAGGAAAATATGGTTGTGTAGATGTTCATGCATGTCACGTACTAGGCTTTAAGGCTTGTTGACAAAACATTACATGGAAGTGGAGTCTACGTGCTGGTAGAAGGGACAGAGATTCAGGTATAAAGATTTGTTTCAGAAATCAGAAAGAAATCTGTCGGCCATTTTCTCGATTAATCGAGTAATCGTTGGGTCCATAAAATGTCAGAAAATGTTGGAATGCGTTGATCAGTGTTTGTCAAACCTGGAAATGATGATCTCAAATGTCTTGTATTATCCACAAACCTAAATGATTCCGTTTTTAATGATTTCTTTGTTATGTGGAGCAAAGGAAACTGAAAATATTCACATTTAAGAAGCTGAAACAAAATCTTGTTTTAATTGTGAAAAAAGCTTCAAACCGATTCGTCGATTATCAAAATAGTTGACAATTAATTTAGTAATCGATTCATTGTTTCAGCTCTGAAACAAATGGCAACTCTGAGTTGTTCTGTACGACTGCAACTAACATTTATGCACATCTGCTCCAAGTATAAGTATCATATACTGGATCTGTAGATAAAGGATGATGGCATGCATGAAGCGATGGTGATGACAGGTCCATGACTGTATTGAACAATTTAGCATATAATTAAGTATAAGACAGAAATCCATTGTTCAATTCAAGGGGGTTTTGTCTGTTCAACTACAACAACGATTTTAGTTTTGTCTGAATCATGAAATCATGTTTGGAGTTACTGTGAAGTCAGCATATGCAGAGGTCAGGGTGAGCTTTGACCCTCACACGTTACACCCTTGTGTGAGGAAAGTCATTTTTGTGGTCCGTGCTGAATAACTGGATGTGCGGGCAGAGTGAACAAAGAGGAATAATATTATCCTTTAGGTGTGAACTGGTAAAAAACTACACATTTAGATAAGCCGGCTGCATAATCCTGTTTTTTTTGTTTGTTTTTTTCTTTCCCCGACCTGCTCGTATGTCACATTTGTCCAGCTCAGGTTTTCAGAGAGCAGCTCAGTGCTCTAATTATACGCCAGCACGCTGCAGTAACACCACATTGACGTTTCTCATTAATACATGGGTGTAAAAGGAGTTGCAGGTTGTGCTGCAGGGAAAACAACTGGCTTTTATTAAGAATTAGATTTGTAACTTTTTGGAAGTGTGTGCGCGTGTACCTGTACCTTGTCCTTCTTGTCCTGTCGGGCGTAGGGGAAGCAGGGGATGACGGCAGTGACGCGGGACGAGGAGGCGATCTTGCAGGCGTTGATCATGATTAACAGCTCCATCAGGTTGTCGTTGATTTCGCCACAGCCGCTCTGCACAATGTACACGTCCTCGCCTCGCACGCTCTCCCCGATTTCCACGCTGGTGAAACACAGAGGCGGGAGCTCCGGGGTTAAATTGAGAAATAGGACGTGAATATGATTATGTGATGTTATTGTGTTTTTGGTACAGGATGTTCTAGTTACTGATACCTAACCTTCAGTGGCACAACATGGGATTTTTTTTTGGTCTTAATCTTTGTTCCTCATTTGAATCACAACACAAACTATGAGCACTGGGTGATTATAAACACACTGCAGTGCAGACATATACTGTAGATTGTACAAACTGAAGTTTAGCATTCCAATTTAATTGGCTACATACATGGGCCAGAAAGTTGTTTTTTTATGGCTTAAAGCACAGAATTATCCAAGCAAAAAAGAGAGAATAAAGAAAAACAACAAGCACATACGAGTCATAAACCCAAAACATAATGTAAATGCTTTACCGAGCACGGGCTGTAAAAAAAGATGCATGCCATCGGTGTCATGTGACCAGGATGTGAGCCAACTCCCTGTTGGGAGCATTGTGTGTTTTAAATGGCAAGTAAATGCATCAGGACAACAGATGGATTAACAGTTTAGTTGTGGTTTAACAATGGGATTTGACTTATATCGGTATTGAACACAAAAAGCTGGTACCTAGCCATCCTAATTTATCAATATCTCAATTTTTTTTTTAATAAATACAAAAAAACTCTTTTCTGATTTAATAAAAGCTGAATAATCCCAACTATCTTCATTCCGGCCCTAAAATGTCCTTTAGTCTGTCAACAGAAAAGAAATCTGTAACCATTTTGACAATTACTGTCATGTCTTTGCTAGAAATGTCAAGTATTGTTCTGTTGACATCCTAAATAGATTAAAGATTGTGGACACAAATATGTATAACCAGCAATGTGATGCTTTCACTTTAACTTTACCATCTGTGACAGACAAGAAACGTGCTCTGTCATGCAGGCTGACCTGAATACCTGAACATATATTGACAGAATTTGTCTTTCTGTTTCTGCCATATTTGAATTCCTTATTAGTTCACATGAAATGTGAAAGCTACGACACTTGTGGACTATGAAAATGAAGCTGCCGAGCAAAAAAAGGGCAATACAACTTAGACAGTCATCCTTGTGCAAAACAGTCAACATGTCTTGTGCAGTTTTTATTCCCAAGAATCTACTCTCCCCCGCCGTCTGCACTCGAGCTGTGAGAAGAGCTGCTATCAATGGCCCAGTCTCACCTCCCGTTGGTGTGAGAAAATTTTGTTTTGCACTGTGTCGCCTAAACATCTGCTTTCCCATGAGATAAACATTCCACACAGATAATCAGAGTCCTCCCTGGATTTTTGTTTTTATTTAAACAGTTAAGTCCCGTTCAAATCTAGTTCTCTCTTACAAGGGTGACCTGGCCAAAAGGTCACAAACATCACCATCAGAGAGGGCCTTAGAAAAGAGAGAGGGGTCAAGACCCCAGTTTTATGCAGGAAATGCCAGTCAGTACATGAGCTACAGTTGTAGCTCAACTTGGCTGTATATTTGGACGACTGTCCTTGTCCCAGCATACAAATAAGTGGGGAATTGATTTATTCAATGAAATGTCTGACTCCTTTACACTAGGTGGCATTATTGTCCCTTTGTGCTTGTTAGTATTAGACAATTTCCAGTTGCGTTTTTACATCACACACCAAAAGATTCTTAGCTGGTGTGTGTGTGTGGACCAGTATTCTATTATTTCAGTGCATTTACATGTAATAATTCCATCTCTTCTAGTATCATGTATTGTATTGAGCTAAATGTCGGTATATTATGGACAGATTACAAGACAACATTGCAGGTTACTTTTAACCAGAGTGCATTGCAATAAACCAAAACTGTCTGATATGATGTTAATGCTGTGCTCACTGAGCTGATACATCTCAAGCCTCCATTAGAGAACAAAGTAGTTGAGATAAAGCAGAGTGATCAGCCACATATCCTCATCCTGAAGCTTCAGCAAACATGGCAGCCAAAAGGTCATTCTGTAAGAGGCTTTAAACAAGCGGAATGACCTTAACTAACGGTGCTCAAGGCCAAGTCACAACATTGTACAGTCGAAGTAATACAAGTCACTTGCAAGGCTAATGATAAACGAGGCTAAAAGCTGCAGGCATGCACATGGTTAGTGTGCAAATTAAGTGCATGTGATTTAAGAAGTGGACACAGTACAGTACTTATGATAAGGGCCAACATTACTTCCCAACTCAAAAAAAGTTCACTTATATTACCTTGTTTGCTTAAACACGATATTTTACACTTTATAACCCGGGCAACTATAATTATAGATGTGTATATTGTCCAGTCTGACCCAGGCTAGTAGCTGTAGCATGACTGTTTAGCCACAATGACAGCAGGCTCGCTGGCACCCATTATCGAACAACCCCACCCCGAACCACATGTGGAACCTTCCCGCATGTCCTGAACAACAACTGCATCTAAACTACTTTGTAAGCGACTCTAACGTTAATTCATGTTGTCGGTGTGTTTTCAGTGACGTAGCTAACCAATAGCCGCTCAGCTAAGTGGATACATTCAGGAGCTGCGTACATTTTGTACACTTTAACATGTGCACACGTAATTTGATGTGGAATTCAATCGAACAGCTGCCCCGTTTCCACACGTAGCTCTGTTTACACGTTTAAACCATGATAATGGCTCAGGGAAGAAGACTTTGCACCACACGTACAAAAACTTGGCCTCGTCCACTTTCACCCGTGACACGGGAAACAGACGTAGCGGAGCGCTAGTAGCTAGCATGACACGTACGTAACGAGCCAAATGTAAAGTTACGCAATTTCACATCTTCGCCGTTTCAGACAGGGTGCTTAAATGTAGTAGCTACAAACAGTAAGCAAGCACGGTAACTGAAAACGAGCCAAACTGACTCCCACGGGTGGTAGCACGACACGGCGCGGATGTTAGATACAAGTGTGCTAGCCTTGTGTGTTTACATGTGGCTTAGCTGGTCACGTGTAGTAAACTATTGTTAGCTTCGAGCTAACATATCCGCATGGAAGTAGAGAAGATCAACATGTGCTTCACCAACCAAAAAATACGCACATCAGGCGTCGTGTGAAAGAGGAAAAGTGTGCTCACCATGTCTCCTGGTTGCTGAACTTCTTGGTTATCACTTTTCCCAGCTCCAGCCCCAGCCTGTCGGCCACTTTCTGGGACAGGTCGTGGTGGGAGCTCCCGCTAAAAAGCACGATGTTAGGCATATCGACGAGACCTGCGGCGGTTTGTTAAACCAAGGAAAATAAGGAAAAGTACAAAAACTAAATAAAGAAAACGACAGGAATCCCCCCACTTAAGGGCTAGAAAATTGGGGAATGTGTTTGCTAATGTTGCAGTGAGAGCATCGTAGTGGCGCAGCAGCTGCAGGGACCGCGAGCAGAGAGGAAATCCGAGCTGACTATTTGCATGATTAAAGGGAACAGTCCTGCCCTCATTGGACAGAGAAACAGACACTCACTGACACTAACCTCACTCAACAACAAACTCTACTCACCCTTTTCAAATCGATCCTGTGTCATTATTGACTGCTAAATTGTATTTTATATCAAGATGTGTCTTCCTCCTTACCACCTTCCATGCAATAACACAAAAAGAACGTTTCTCATATGATTATTTTTTGTTTATTTGGGGAACATTTCCTTCACTGTAAAAACAGACCCCCTAGAAATGAGTCAAATATTCTTAAATTGAGTATAATGTAAGAAAAAGAATCTGCCACTGGGACAAGTAGAATTATTGGAACTAGCTTGTATCTCTAGCCACTTCCAGACTGTAATGTGCCCAAAAATTAGGGAAAACAGTCAAAAAACTAGACAAAATGTAAGCAATCTATACATTTCACAAGCAGATAAGTTCTGTCACGTAAGAAATGTTGACTTAAAATTAAGCTGAATTTCTTATATTTGCACGTGTTACTGGTAATAAAAGCTCCAAGTAAACTGTAATAGGAATACAATATGTAGAATATGTAATAAAAATTAGGCTTTCTTTATATTCTTGAAAATACATTTCTACAGTGTTGTATTGTTTTACTTTTTTGCATATGACTCTAAATTCAATTTAGTAGTAATTTTAAGGCTTTTGTTGTTTTTCCTGCTGCTTCAGTGATTTTAAGGATTAATGGAACGTGTCACCGCTTCAGAGTTGTTTTCTACATCAAGCATTGATAATGAGAATCCTTTTTTGGCAACTCGTTGAACTCAAGAGGGAGAGGAAAAACAACACAGGTCACCTGATAGCCGCTGCCATGGACTTTGCCTAAATATGTGATATTGAGTTTCGTTATTTGATTATCCACTCAAAGAGAAGTCACGCTCTTCACATGTATCCTCAAATTTACACCATCGTCTTCCTCTCCTTTGCTCTCGTGACAGCCCCGCTGTCATGTGCTGCTGCTACTGCTGCTTCCAATTCCGGAGCATCAAAACCTACCAAATAGTTGGGAAATATCCAATAAATCACAAAAGAATTTTCATTCTCAGGGAGTGAAAAAAAAAAATCTTAAAAAGTATTTTAGAAGCAGTTTCAGTCGCACAAATTCCCCCGTTTGACCCCCTGAACTGATACATTCACAGAAAACAACACAACCACACATGCGTTTTGTGTTTTTCAGAAATATATTTTTATAGACGATGTCAGAGATGAAATGTCCAAAGCGTAGGTCCCAAAGAAAGATTTTTTTTTTCATCAATAGAGACAAACAACAAACAAAAAAATAACTTTTTTTTCTTTTTAAATCCATTTACATGTAAACCAAGAATTGCTCTTGAGCCACAGTGGTTTTATATGTATATATATATATATATATGTTGATATATATATATATTATATGTTTATATTTATATAAAGAACTGGCCGAGGTGGGTGTGACAATCAAACAACGTTCCCCTCGTTTTTTTTTTGTTTTTTTTAAACTGTCGCTCCTCCAGCATAAATAGTGCCTGTTTAAAAATCTTTGAAAGAGGAAGATTCTTTGGGAGAGTCTTGTGTAGCTGAGGTTTTTGCAGAGCACGTTTCTCTTCGTCAACACAGTCCTTACATGTTAAGTGCTTGCTAAAATCACTTATTGATATCCAATAAGAACAATATCAATTTTTTTTTTTTACAGTGGAGTCTTTTCCAAAACACCAGAGGAAGAAAGAAGGGAGGTTATTTTTTTTTTTGTTTTTTTTTTTTTAGTCCACCAGTGTTCTTCTTTTGTGCAATTTTTTTAATTACATAGACAAGCAGGCATGCTGACTAACAAACCATGCAAAGAGTTAAAGACAGCCCCGGAAAAAAAAGCAGTATTAAAAGTTTTCTACAAAAAAACCTCAAGTAAAAAACAAACAAACAAACAAAAAAAAGCCAAATTTAACACGTAACAAGTGGAATGTTTTCTTAGACATGATGACAAATATAAACTCATTCTTGGATTCTACAAGTTTACAAAATGATATCAACTTAGAATAAACATGATAGTCTTTAATCTGGTTTAGCCGACAGATGTGGGGGGGTTGATTTTGAAGTCGTAATATTCGGATTCGGATGGATTCAGGCAGGAAAAAGTGAAGAGGAAGACACATACACATGATAGTACAAGACATGCTTAAGAGTGAAGTATTTCTTTAAAAAATTTCCCCATCCTCAACTGCTTCGAAAAAATCCACACTCTTTTTCACGTCCACGTCTTTTTCTTTTCCTTTCCCGGCCAGGAAAACACACGTAGCTACATAAAACAGCCTCAAAAAGAACCTCTTCTTTTTCTTTTTTACTCAATCTGATGTGTTTGTCACAGTTGAAAGGTTAAGTGCATTTCACCCATGCACGAGACGTATCCATTATTAGGCAACAAAGTGATCAAAATGTCTGTTAAAAAGTCAACCGCAGCGCCGCGTCATGACCACATTTTGGGTTAAAGAACAGTGCGGGTTGAGTTAAATATGTTGCTTGGAGTAATATCATACACCCATACTGTTTTTTTGTTTTTTGCTCACAATATCATAGCTGTCATTAGTTGGAGTACATTAATAAATTTGTCCCATATACAAATCTGTATAAACAGTACACGTTATAAATACACGGCTGATGAAAAGGCTTAAGAGAGCCGTAGAAAGAAAGAAAGAAAGAAAGAAAGAAAGTGTTGCTGCTTGTTTTTGATAAATACAAGAAAGAAACATTTTGAAGTGACAGCAGCACAACATGTGTGTGTGTGTTTGTGTGAGAACGGCAGCCCTATATCTATCCAGAAAACGGATAAAAACACAGAATGGATGGATGGATGGAGGGGGGGTGCGAAAAACGTTAGAAAAATAATCTTGTATGATTACAAAATAAAAAGTGGACACGCTTAACAAACAGGTTTTTTTTGTTGTTGTTTTGGGATATTTTTAACTCGACGTGGAAACCATATATATGTGTAGATACAAACAGGCAATGCTCCATGACTGCCTCTCAAAATATATTCACTTCAATATACATGAGTAGTGTTCAGCTCACACTGGTAACCAAGGTAGTTGCCAACTGGCAAAGTGTGGGAGGTCGTAAAAAAACAAAAAAAAATATGCTTAAATTGATTTAAATAGTAAACATTGAACTGGGGTACTGGGAACCTTTTTATCAGAAAGGACCAGTACAAGAAATGTTTCCACTTTCCAGTGAAGTACAAGTTACTACTGTATATGCAAACTCATGCTTTGGCTTTTCTGACTTGGCTTTCTCTTTAAGGTGAACATTCAAACATGGCCTCTCTGCTGAAATGCATGCTTCATGACTTCAGTTAAAGGGAAGCTACATAAAAGGCTGAACCACTTTTTTTTTTTTTAAAGTTTTCAATCTAATCAGTCCGTGTTAGAACTTTGTGTTTTTCTTTTTTTGCTGCTGAAGCTGGCAACTACCTTCACGAAGCGTTGTTTTTTTTAAAAATATATCCGTCCCACAGTAAAATGTCTCGCCTGTGAGACCGTCTTCGTCCGGAGTAAACATGCTGAGAGATTGTTCGCTTTTTATTTTCATCGCCCAAACTCTCCCGTCTCCCTCCTCTGTGCACTGATTCCTCACAGAGAGAGATAGAGAGAAAAAAACATTGTTTGACTTAAGGCAATCTTTTCCTGAACAATCCTGAAAATCCAGCAGACCCTCCCCAAGGCACTCCTCTCACGCTTCTTCTTCTTCGTCATGTGACAGTCTCGCCGTCACATCTTTGTAAAAGCCTACAAAAAAATGTCAGCCAGTAAACACATCTCATAAAATATGACCTCAGATGCTGCAATGCCCTTATTTTGACAGGGGGAAAAATACAGTTGAGACAAGAGAGGAAATACCCCACCCCCGCCCCCCCAGCTGGGGACATCTGCTGTCCCAGGTGTCCACACACACACGTGTGTGCATGTGCAATGCGAGGGCAGCTGTGTAAAGCACCGTATGTTTCTGCACAGAAGTGTGATCACACTTTTTCTAAAGACGAGATCTGCTCTTAAAAATCCACTCTCGTCCGCCGCCTCGCTCACGCGGTTAGCCACTGTGGGCTAACGACGGGGGGGGGGGGTGTGTGTGAAGACTGACAGAAAAAAATGTCTCAGAGCGTGTGCCGCCAAAGCAACACCGTTATGTTTGTTAGGTTTTTTTCCCCGTCCTAATTCAGTCCTCTGTCTCCTGATTGGCTCCCCTCTCTGAGGCTGAGCCCACCCCCTCTCGGGCTGTCAGTCAAGGTGACTGACATGGTGAGTGGGGTTGTAGGGACTAAATGAAGGATTCAGTCGAGACTCGTCGCAGCTCAGAGAGGCCCGTCTCAGAAGAGGTCAATGGTAACAGTGTGACACCCTCAGGTTTCTCCGCCATTACAGTGGCTCCTCCTCTTCCATTGGCTCCTCCTCCGGCCTGAAGAGACAATAAACGCACACATAAGACGACATGCTGCTTGTCAAATGTCCTCCATCTATTATTTCTATTACTCCACGGCATTTAACACAAGTTGAGTTGGACTCCCATTGTTTTAGTCTGTTTTGCTTCTTATGTGTTTTTACTATCATTTTTTAAATGTTTTATGTGTTTATGCTTTCTATATTTACTGATTTTATTTTGTTATTTGACGTCATTCTGTACAGCACTTTGGTCCATCTCGGTTGTTTCTCAAATGTGCTCTCTATAAATAAATTTGAGTTGAGTTGAGAATTATTAAGTTCAAAAATTAAGTTTTGTTTGCAGAAGGTGCAGCAATATTGCACCATAGTCTTATTTTCCTTAAAACCTGTCGTTCGTTCAGGGAATTTCGCTCAACTAGCAACTGTTATGTTTACAGTTGAGTCTGTTTCATCATTTAAAATTGTTAAAAATTGAAAAACATTCATTCATTCATGTGGTTGTGTTAGACAATATATTCACTGCACTACACCACAGTAGTATAATATAATAGTATTCATTATAGTCAAGTAATTTGATATTTTCAATAGAGTTGGTTAGTCATTGTGTTTATTGTGTGTTTGTATGCTGCTCAATTTACACCAAAACAATACAATTTACTGCTTTTTTAGATAAAAGAGATAAAATTAAATTAAAATTTGGCCCGGCCCGCAACAACATTTTTTGTTTCTCATGTGGCCCCTTGGGGAAAATAATTACCCACCCCTGGTCGAGAGTATGACCTGTGCTTTACATGTGTGACCTTCTTGACCCTCACAGACTTCAGACTCAAACTAATCAGCCACAGTTTGCTCTGCAGCGTACGTTCAATACCTATATCTTCATCTTTCCCCCACTGTGCTCGGGGGGAAGTTTTTGGGTGCAAACTTTAACCCGCTGATCAATCGGCTTCACCTGCACTGACCTGAGGACAACAGCCATCCTGTATCAGCCCTCATTTGACAACTCCCATATTATGCATCATGTGCAGCACATCTGTGTCACATGTTTTGATTAGAATATAGCTTGATAATAACAACTATGAACCAATACAATGTATGGATTCCTTCTTCTTATCACTGCCTCTTAATATAAATCAGGTTCTCCTGCTGCTTTGTTTACCTCTGATCCATGGTGTTGGTGTTGGTGTTGGCCACAGACAGCGAGGCCATGGCGGTGACGGCCTCAGCCTCCTCCGAGTCTCCTTGTTTGGCTTCCAGCAGGGAAAGACCCAGCCGTGGTGAGTAGCGATGCACCGAGCGCCAGTACTTACCTGAGAAGAGGTAAGGTGGAAGATGGTAAAATTAAATGATTTACTTTATTCCTTTTAATGGAATTATAATCAAATCTGAGTGTGAACTCACTGTGAGTCTCTAAAACCTTCTCCAGGGAGCGGACAGCGTTGGGGTTGGGCCTCTGCTCCAGGACAGCCTTTGGCAGTGGGTCCAGCTGCACGGGACAAAAACACACACATGCATCATATATATGTAATAAACACAGACATGTTAAAGGCGGCGTTTCAAATACTCTCCACTAGGTGTCGACCCTGAACCACACACACAGTCTGACTTCATGTGTTTCCAAAATATCAATTACACATCAGTAAAAGAGGTGGTGGAGCATGAATCGGAACATGAATTACGATTCAGATCTTGCGTTACGCGACCTCTGTACCTCTTGGCCGAGCAGGGCAGCCACGCAGGCCTCAGAGGCGTCGCAGATGGCAGTGAGGTCGTGACCCCCCTCCAGAGCCAGCACCACGCGGCCGCCCGTGAGTGTCATCAGCTGCCGAGTCAGATAGCCAAAACCTGGGGACGGGTGATAAGAGAGAGGGCGGATATAAAAGTTGTACTTTGTGTAGTTAAAGATCCAGTATGTGCCATTTAGGGAGGGTTTATTGGCAGAAATTGAATATATGACCCACAAGTATGCTTGTATAAATGCTTTAAAATAAAAAATGATTTGGTTCTTGTAGCCTGAGAGTCACCTTTTTTAAAGACGGGGCCACAGAGGCCACCGTCTTGTGTCAACCTGAACAAATAAAGCAGCATTTCACATTTTGAAGCACTCAGAGACGTACATCCTTTTTGTGAAGGACACCGTACGTCCCTGACACTCAAAAAATGTTTATTATGTCCTGATTATTTGACACAGGATAAATTACCAGACAACGTTTATTACCATCTGAACAAACTGATATGGAATTATTACTTTTGTGTTGTATTACTCGAGGGCTGTAGTGATGAATCAATTATTTACCATCAATCGCCAACTGATTTTATGATAGATAATGTGTTTTTTAAATAATTCATACAAGTCTTCTGATCTTTCAGCTTCTTTAATGCGAATATGTTGCGGTTTCTTTGCTTCTTAATGTAACAAAGGTATCATTAAAACTAAATCATGATAACAAATGATAACTCGATTAACAGAAATTAAATAGTTAGTTGCATCCACATATTACACATAACATTACCTAACATTTGCTCAGTGTTCATGATTTTGTCCTTAGTATTATTCAGCAATCAGAAAACCTCTAATCACAGAAACTACGGTGGCCGTTAGGTGACATAAACAACACAAAAACCAGTATTTGATTTATCCAGCCTGTGCAATCATTCAAACGTCGCACAAAAGACAATAATTCTTAATTTACCAGTGATAACAAATGAATAAAAACATCAGCAAATAGTGTATTCAATATATGTTGATAGCTGCCCTCGAAATCCTACACGCTGCACCTTTAAAAATGTCTGTGAAGACAAATACTCCCCACACTCACATTTGGACGTCAGAGTGTAGCCCCCTAGTGGTGGAGGGTGTCCCTCCACCGCGTCAAAGCCTGAAGAGACCAGCACGATGTTGGGAGCAAACTCGTTGGCTATAGGCATCACCACTGACCTGAGAACAAGAGGTAAAGATATAAGTGTAAAAGTTATATAGTGTATAGATTACAATGTTAAAGATTATTGTCTGTTTTTATGACTCAGAGAGCATTCCCCCCAGCAGTAAGGTTCATCTAGGATGTGTGTGCATAACTTAAACTGCTCAGTTTTATTGACTACTATGAACGTTTTTCAGCTCGATTTGTCCAAATCAAATCGTTTTGCATTTTAAAAAGGTTTTGTCGGACAAAACAAGACATTACATTACACTTCTTTTGGGCTTTAGAAACCGTGACGGACATTTTTATAGCAGCAAATATTCAATCAAATACCAGGGGGAATAACAGGGTGTTTCCCTAATGAAACTCTAATCTACCGGCAGAAAACGAGAAAAGAATCAAACACAACAGCAGTCAGTGTTTTTTATGAAACAATCCATCTCCAGATTTAGTGGTTTTGAATATTTTAGGTTAAGTGTTTGCTTTATGGGCTGAAAAAAACACACAACACGTTTAAATAACCCCCCCTGGATTAAAAGATGTGTTGTTACAAAGTCGTTAAATAAAAATGTGCTGTTATGGAGTTAAAAGGTTTTTCCCCGTCACCAATCTTCAACTCCAGCTGTCAATTTGAAACGGCCTATAAAGCAGGAAGATTCAATTTACGCAGGGGTGTTTTCCACACTCTCTGCTGTTGGTATTAAAAAGAAAAGTGATATATAAAAAAGAAACTAGGCTGTGTGTGTGTGTGTGTGTGTGTGTGTGTGTGAAAGACTGAGAGTGCGTGTGACACCTGAAGGCAGCCAGGTACTCGGCGTCTCCCATGGGCGGGTCGAGGCCTCCAGTGAAGGCAACA
Organism: Solea solea; assembly: GCF_958295425.1. Lineage (NCBI taxonomy): Eukaryota > Metazoa > Chordata > Actinopteri > Pleuronectiformes > Soleidae > Solea > Solea solea. The sequence continues at coordinate 11,150,945 of NC_081135.1, forward strand.
TTGACGTTGAACCCGACTCCTGGACCGCTGCCCACCTGCACACAGACACACACACACACGCGTGACTCATATGTACATCACGTCTGCCGGTTGTTAGCTGCTCTGTTTGCCTGTGAGCTACATGTAGGATGGGGGTTTGTTTTGCAGTGCAGCTCCACGTTCACTTGCTTAGTGATTACTTCCTGACATTTTAATCCATATACTCGTATTTTGTAAATCATTACACAAAATAAAAAGTCGTCTCAGGCACTTGAGTCATCAAACTACATTGGTATTTAGCGACATAGATCGAGCTCCTGTAACACAAACACACCTCATCGGGCGCCCCGCTTCCAGGAAAGAAGTTACCGTCGTCGTAGCGATGAATAGACAGGTAGAGGACGTTAGGGTCATCGTAGAATGCTTGCTGGGTGCCGTTGCCATGGTGAACGTCCTGGGGGTTAATTTTTACACAACACAAAATGAGAGGACAGAAAGAAATCCAAGCACAAACTATTCATTGCACAACACTACATGTCAGCACAAAGATGTGGACTCTCCAGAGACTGACCCAGTCCACGATGAGGATCTTGCTGATGTTGAGCCTCTGCTGCAGCAGTTTGGCTGCGATGGCGACGGAGTTGAAGTAGCAGAAACCCCTGAAACGGCAACAAACATTCACGTTTTTATCATGCACTTCAAAGACGTCGCAGTAAAGATGTATAAAAAATAAATAAAGGCGTCCTTAAAGCAGCCGGCAGAATAAAGGCACTTAGCATTTTATGGTGCAAACTAAACTCAATTATTTGTGTAATATGTGTTCCAGACAGTGGTATATGTCTATGCACAGATTAAGCGTCTCTAAGTGAGTGTGGTGACGGCTGTGGACTTACATGGGAGTGCTCTCCTCGGCGTGATGTCCAGGAGGGCGAACCACAGCGAAACCATTCTAAGAAAGAAAGAAAGAAAGAAAGACACCCATCATTCCTCAGTTGTTTCCCCCCTGCGTTTAGCGATTTAGTGGTGAACCACTGCTCGAGACGCTGTTGTCTAGCTGAAGAAAAAGTGGGGAGGACTAAATCTGAAACAACGACAGTGAGCGGCGCTAAAAGATTGAACCTCAAATAACAAAACTAAGTGGAATTTGTTCAAAGGTGTGCCACAATATAGTTAATGAATCAATACGCTGAAACTCACAATGCTATTGACTGGTTAACAGATAATGAAAACAAGTCTTGCAGTGAAAACAGTATAAATCTGTTTTACTGAGGATGTGAAAATAAAACATTTAGTTTATTCTCCTCAGAGGGGCTTCGTGAAAGAAAATGATATTTAATGATATGTCATTAAAATAAGGAAACATTTTTTCTTCCACAATCTTATTTGCGGCTGCAAACTCTGTTTATGTTTTGATCTGTTGCTCCACCCACCACCCACCCGACCAATAACGCAGCTTGTGGCACTTCTATAGAGCTCTGCTCGTTGACATCACCCAATCGGCTGAGGGCTCTCGACCCCATGGGGGTCAAACGGTGAGTTGGATGGAAGAGGAAGACCTGAGAGTACGGGTGGGCGTGTTCATGTGGAGGAGGCGGTTGTTGTTGGCCTTGAACGTGAGGAGCGGGATCTCATACATGATGTGATCTTTGATACTGTAGGGAGCCAGTGAAGTTGCTGTAGGACAGGTGATTTCCGACTAATGGAGGGGGTTCTGGTAAAGACGCGGGCACCAGTTGCAGTTTATGGATGGAACTGGCAGGATGTGAAGCAGAATAGCAGTGCTGTTGGGTGAGAGGGATGGATGTGACGCTGAAATGAAAGAGCGCTGTCGAGGATGACACCCAGACTCTTAACTCTTAACCAGTTAAGTTTTAGGAAGTTGATGGAGAGCCAGGATCTGGGAGGGTATATGCTGTACTAGATGACACAAAAAATCAGGCAATGTGTCAGACAACTTGGCTGTTTTCAAGTTGAAGATGTCAGGATACTGCAGGTCTACGAATAATGGCCTCTCCAACTGTTTCCACACTCACCAAGGGGAATAAAAAGGATCACATATATTCAAGTGTGTCAAGTTTTGCGATGTATCGCAAAATTGATATCTCCATGGATTTAAAGTGTGCAGTGAACTCTTGACAGGTTGAATCTAGCACCCATTCTTTTTTGGCAGTTCATAGAATCCGTGACACATGGTGTCCGGAGCTATGGGTTGAAGGTGCCCGCTGTTATAGAACTGAAAAAAACAAACAATTTCCCCGAAAACAAATATGCTTTTGGTAGATATTTATATTCATATATGATGATTTTACAACCTAGTTAATGTGATAATTATCCCAATATACATATCTTACATATATATCACCTTTAGAGATTACGGTTGTCTGTGGCAGCCTCATGAGTGTTTTTTTCCCCGACAATGTGGGGAAGAAGAGGATGACACCAGAGGATGTGTGTGTGGGGGGGGTTACCTTCAGCTCGCCAGTGGCCACTTTGAAAACAAGCTCCACAACAGAGCCGACGGCGAGGCGAGCCGCGCTGGACGAGTGGACCTCGTTCCATATGGTGTCGCTGTCCACCTAAGAAACACACACACACACACTTCAAAACCTGAGCCACAAATCTACAATCCACTATTTTTTTCTATAGCACATATTTCTGCACTGCAACTAGGAAGAATTATGAGATAAATTATACTAAATACTTGACTCCATAGCTGTACTTACCCCCACCCCGCCACATGGTAGCCGTACAAACATGGGAGTGATTGAACCTGGTGATCAGGAAATGAAAATAAAATTAGAGACACTTGGATAATATAAATGAGAAAATGAGCACAGCTGTATGTGTGTGTTCCAGGTATTACTTCTGTTGTGGGGACCTAAATCTTGAACATTTTACGGTGAAGAAAGATAAGGATAGGCCAGTGGTACAGTAGTTAGAGTTAGAGTACGTCTCCAGGAAATGAAATGTAAGTCAATGTATAATGTATAATATGGAGTGAGGACATTTTGGGGAAAGTGATGACATTTTGTCTGGTCCTCACAACTTTAAAGGGCTTTTTGGGGGGGTTAAGAGCTGGTTTTAGTGTTAGGAGTTAGGAAACATTTGTTTTTTTGTTTCATATGAATGTATGTATTGTTGACACATGATAATAAGTGCTTTTATAAATCAATAGAGACTCGTGCAAATGAAAAAAAATACAAAAATGACAATACACTAAAAAGAACAAGTGCTATGGAAAATAAGTAGCAAAGTTTTGTTTCAGTCCTAACTCTGTTCTTAGTACAATGTGGTGAAAGAATTTTAAATCTGAAAGTTCCACCTCATTTGGACCGGTAAGATTCTAATCTTTTAATCCAACATCTTTTTGCTGTCAATCATTGTGCCACTGACACAGCCTGAGTGAGCCTCAAGGTCCACAGTCTTCAGATTATAAATCCCACGTCTACAAAAATGCACATCATTTTGAAACAATGTAGAATATAGTGTGTTTTTTAGTCTGTCCAATGTACAGATTATTCAATTATTCAATTACGTACCCTATACCAGACCGGAGCTCCCACATCAGCAGCATTACCTGTTAGTGCTGTACTTTATGGACCTGAAAGTGTGCATTTTGTTTGTTGTTTCTCACTCACACAGAATTTAGTTTTCATGAGGCTATCGTTTAGTTGTGATGGTTACGGTTAAGGTAAAGGGCTAGGGAATGCATTCTGTCTGCAGTAAGTATGCGTGTGTGTGTGTGTGTGCTTACAATCAAGTTTCTGTCGGAGAGGATTGGTTCCATATAGTAGGACGTGAGCTTCAGAGTGAACCGTCTGCAGCTCCTCCAGAGTGGCTTTCCTCCCACGGATACACTGCACACACACAAAAACACACATGGTTTTACATCCACGTCATAGACATTTTATTTTGTGTATGTTTTGGCGTGGAGACGTCGTACCTCACACTGCGCTCTGAGTCCAGTCTCCTGCAGCCGCGACCAAATGCTCTGGATCCTCCCGGCGTGCTCCGGGTGACTGTTGGTGTTTCCACACATACACTGATGTTTCTGCATCAACGAGTCGTACACCAAACCTGAGACAAACACACACACACACACACACACTCGTGTTAGGTGTTATTTACTTATTTGTAACATCTGTATTTCATTTACTTTGAAAAGCATCTTACACTGCAAACATTGATTTTCAAGAAAGTAAAATAAGCTTGTCAAGCAAGTTCAGCACAAAACCAAATGATCTAAATTTAAGAAAGAAAAATCTTTCTGAGGTACACGTTCTCATAATCAGCTTAGGTAAGTAAAGGAAGACTCCTTTTAATTTAACATTTCTTACATGAGAGAATTTTGTTGCTTGTTATTAGAGCTGCAACTAACGATTATTTTCATATTCGATTAATCTGTCAATTATTTTATTATTATAATCGTTTGGTCCATAAAATGTGAGCAAATGTTGATCAGTGTTTGTCAAACCTTGAAATGATGATGTCCAAAAACCAAAATGATTCAGTTAATAATTTCTTTGTAATATGGAGCAAATAAACTAGAAAATATTCACATTTATGAAGCTCAAACACTCAGAAATCCTGTTTTAATCATGAAAAAAGCTTCACACATGAATCGATTATCAAAATAGTTGACAATTAACTTAGTAATCGATGTTAAAAGGCTATTACGGTCTGACTTTTCAGCCCAGTGCATTAGGGGGAAATTGTCATATTTGGAGACAAAAACTTCTCAAATATTGTAAATTATAGGTCACTAAATGGCAGACCACAAGTCCAGAACCAGATTCTGTCATATGACAAAGAAATCATTGTTAATTTCCAGGTTTTTTTCCAGGAAATTCATGACAATTCAGTAAAAAATTGATGAGCACTTTTAGGATACACAGACAGAAATGAGGGAAGGAAAAAAAGACTGATGAATCTGTAAGAAAAGTAATTTTAAGTTAACGAAAAGGAAACCAAATGCCCAATTTTCTTACTAAAACAAGAAAATAGGGGGAAAAAACTATGAGCAAAGGACAGTGACGCCAACCTGTGGTGAATCGAGGTTTGATGGTAGGTTCAGGAGCTGGCACACTGATTGGAAAAGAGGAAGCCGAGGCTGGAGAGGACTGAGCCCGCGACAGGGGACGGTGTCCGGGGAAGGATATCGACAAGCCAGCAGCCTCCATGGAGGCCTGATAGTTTCTGAGCTGGTGAATCCGCTGCTGCTCTAGCAAAAAAGCCTGCTACTCTTGCCCGCCCACACACACACACGCACACACACGCACACACACACACATACACACACAAAATAAAAAATAAATAAAAATAAGGTAAAACATAAATAAACAAGATGAATCCTCCGGCTGTCAGGAGAAGTTGTTTTGTGGTGCATCAAAAAAAAGTGGATGCATTAGAGGACTAAAGTGAAGAAAAATTAATTTGACATGTTTTATATTGCTACTGCAACATATGGCCAAAAGATGGCAGCCAAGACAAATGATGCCGTTTCAGTTTCTCCCGGCATTCAATCACGGGGAGGCCCTGGAGGCGCTGAGCAACATTTTTACAGCCCAAATTACATTTATGTGTCTGTTTTTGTTTTGAGGTTTCACATCCCCGGGTCTTCCCCAGGAACATCTACAACACATTAGTGCCAAACACAGTTAAAATCAATTCTCTGAGACTTCATATTGATTCTCTCTGCCGATGTTGTTGTACGGCTGTAAACTAGGGCAGATGTCTCACTCTTTAATATTTCTCCTTTGATTCTGCTGCCAGTCCTCTACCTGTCTGAAGAGCAGCTCCTGCTCCGCCTGCCTCTCCCTGTGCTGCTGCTGCTGCTGCATTGCCTCTTCCTGCAGCTCCTGCGGGTCGAGTGGCTCCTGCTTGATGGTGACCCCGGGCGGCAGAGCCCCCACGTCTTGGTGCTCCCTCAGCTCCTCCTCTGTCTCCTCGGGGTGGCTCTGGTGCTGACGACCCACGGGTGACTCGCTGGGCTTGGCCATCATCTGCGGGAGACGGGGGAGAGAGAATGATTTATTTCATAATCAAACAGCAGGATGTGACAAATCCCTTTTCCACTGTGTCAGACAAACGGTCTCTTTCTCTGAATCAAACTCACTGGCAGAGTCACTCTTTTCTCTGGAGCATTCTTCTTTTAACAAGCTTAATTTAGATGACTGAGTCAGATTGGTGTCTTGCTCGTCTCAAAACCTATCCGCTCTAATTGAATGTGAGTGGCCGCTCTGCCGACTGTACTCCGGGGCAAAATGTGTCTTGTTGAAGAGAGAGACATTCCCAACGCCCCGTTGTGCCACTTTTCATCGACTCATTCTGGGGGCCTGCTGTTAACCAGAGTAGTGATTCAATTGTCTATTCATTCACTGTCACTGACGTGAACAATTCAAAGTGCCATGAGCGGCGCGCGGACTGACACGTCCTTGTGTGATTGTGATGGGAAGACGAAGAGAACAGCGACAAAGACGAGTCTCAGGGGTAGGCTCCATCAGGTGAGTAGGAGGGTCTGTGTGTATAGATGAGTATGTGTGTGTGTGTGTGTGTGTTTCCCAGAGCTGTAAGCCTCAGGGTCTGCTGGCTCCATGCCAGGGGACAACACTGACGTCAAAGCCCTTAAATCAACCCCCTCCGCTATACATCCAAACAAACTTCTCCCCCACTGACCCCTTTTTTTTTTTGTACCTCTTCTCTCGACCCCGCCGCCCTCCTCTGCTCTGCTCTACTTTCCCACAATCCTCCTCTTTCACTTCCTTATCCATCACAAAAGCAGTGGGTGTGTGTTGAGTCGTCACAGAAAAAAGAAGTTATTAGCTTTACCAATGGGTCATTGATAAAATTAAAAGGCAAAATCCCAACCAAACATTCATATAAATGACAAGAGAAAAAGAAGCATAGAATTTGTTTTGCACTTAGCTCATTAAAGGGCAGTTCTGCAATTGGAGGACAATTTACAGATCATTGATGATACTTATTTTCTATTCAAAAATCATCAATAATTAAATGGTCTGTATTTATATAACACCAGGTACTATGCTAGTGGAAACACTACTTAAACTGTGCCGCGGCCAGGCGAGTATAGCCGGTGGAAATACGGCATTAGCTGAGTCATGTTGTGGGCCGTGTCTTTCATCGTCAAGGGAGAGGAACCATATTTGTTATGCAGTTGGATTATTATTATGTCTTTGAGATAGCTTGAAATGGCTAGCACTAATGTGTTGTTAACAGCTTCATCGCTTAGAAAGCGGTGTCAAACTAGTGGCCCGTGGGCCACATGCAAGCGAGGTGACAGGATATCGACATTCGGTTTTAGTTATCACAATATTAAATGCATTACATTCAACATTAAATTACATACATATAAGCTCGTTTGGTGTTTTAATTACAGTTGTTGATGCTATTATATAGATATAGATAGATATATTTATCTGTTTCTGATATTAATAGATTCATTTTGCATCATAAACATGTTATTATTGTGAAGTAACCAGATTAGACACTCTTTGGCCCCCAGGTCAATTGAGATTGACAAGGTCTAAAATGAATAAAATGGAATAAGTGGTACCGTGCCATCCCTAGTCAATACTGGCCCTGAAAAAACAATATTGGTCGACCATTATTAAGGTGTTCAAGGCAAAGAAAAGGAGGAGGCAGTTATGAAACGCTCATTATGGGTGCCAAACAGCTGTAAAACATCACAGAAAAAGAGAAAAACAGAGATTTTCATTTAGTTCCTGACAGAATTCCTGCAGAATCTGTCCTTGATGTGCCAGAGGCTTTTATAGAGATGTTTGTGTGAAAAGCTGCCACTTGAGAGCTCAATAACATATGGCAAGAGTGTGAGAGAGAGTAGAGCAGAGGAGGCGGGGTGTTGGAGGAGGAGGAGGAGGAGGAAGAGAGGAAATCCCTTGTTTCAACCACCCACCTCTCCTCCAGCGAGTACTCTGCCTCGAAAAGGTAAAGCCACTGAGAGCAGCGGCTCCTGGCTTCCTCCCTGACCATAAAAGGCAAAGGCTTCCGCTTTGTTGCCATGGCAGCATCACAGTTACCTTACAGCCCATGGCGACCGTCTCCGCCATAGAGAAATGGATGGAAACACACACACACACACACACGCTGCTATACATGTTAACCCATACCTGCCTCCGCCTACTCACAAACAAAAATACTACAGAGGGAGAAGAAGAGAGAGGAAGAAAATGACTGGATAAAATAAAAGGACACACACACACACACACTCTACAACTACAGCAACAACACATTACTGGCTGTGTGAGTGGCTGCCGCCTACACAAACAACTACACTACAGCTCCTGTGTCGACCCACTGTGGCTCTTATATGGCCCATTTAATTATCAGTTCATTTGAATGAAACTTCAGATCTGTGGCCTCTTCCATCTAATGGCTAATAACATGTTATATAACAATGAAAATTAGAACAAAAAAAACAAGATAAATCATAATTCAATATGAGTTACAGTAAACTATTATTTTCATAGTTTATGGAGGAGAACATGATCTGCCAGACAGGAGGTGTAGAGGAAGACCAAAAAGAAGGTTTATGGATGTAGTGAAAGAGGACATGAAGTTAGTTGGTGTGAGAGAGGAGGATACAGAGAACAGGGTTAGATGGAGGAGGTTGATTCGCTGTGGCGACCCCTGAAGGGAGCAGCCAAAAGGAAAAGAAGAAGATGGAGGAGAACATGATCCTGTTCACACTGGATTTTGACGCCGATTCTGAGTGACTCAGCTTCTGGTCTGAACACTTCAAAATCAGTCCCTGATTCGTCCTCAGAAAATGCGATTCCTGAGTACAAGCTACTATGTTTCCATCATGGTATCATGGTACGGTTCGGTCTAGTACAGTATGGTGTGGTTTGGAATGATAAAGCCCTGGGATATACTTGCATTTCGACTGAGAACAGTATTTTTACCTGGTAGGTGTGTATGTACCGTGACGCAGTACCGGTGGGACGACAACATCGGACTCGACACAGCAGACAACAACACAACAGTCAGTAATGAAGGACGTCCAGCAGCTCTTTTTTTCCGGCTCGGTTCATGGCTGTTTGTCTCAACAAGACGTCAACCACATCTTACCATACCAATTTACTCTGGTACCCCAAAGGAAGGGTGCCATAAAATGGAACTGTTGGGGCTGGTTTGCGAATGGAAAAATGGAACCATTCCACTCAGTGGAAACGCGGATAAAGACGTTGCTTTTATTGGGGGGCCAGATACAATCTCATGTCGTCACCCTTTTTAATGCCGGGAGTGAACATCTTAACTATGACTACATGCAATAGAATCACTGAAGACGAATATTAGGTATGAAAGTGGTTAAATTCAAGTGAGGTTGTCCTTCCTCCTGGCTATGATCATAACATCATCCTCCTCACCTTGTTGAGGTGGAGCTGCTGCTGCTGGAACTGCTGCTTGTGCTTCTCCAGGAACTGCTGGTGCTGCTGCTGGACGACCAGCTGCTGCAGAGCCAGCGCCTGGGCGTGAGCCTGCGCAGCGCTCCCCTGGGGCAGCGGGGCCGACTGGGTCCTCCCCAGGGGCCGGTGCTGCCGCTGCAGCTTCACCATGGAAGTGGCCGACGACATGGACAGGCCGCTGACACCTGTGAGAAGAACAGGGCAGTCTTTCACAAAACACAAGAAGACAGAGGCTCTAGTCTGGCTGTTAAAGTGTCTGGAGAAGACGAACACTGAAGCACTGCTGCAGTCATGACACGGTCCATGTGATTCATGTTGTTTGTTCAGTTGTATTTCCCAGCTGTATTATCACACTCCCTTCAGTACTTTACGGTAATAACACTGTGTGTTGTTCTTGGGATTTTGGAACATGTTTCTACCTGTACCTACCTATGTATATATATATATATATATATATATATATATATATATATATATATATATATATATATATACTATATGTTGCTGAATTTTCCGTGATTTGAAAACAGTGGCAAAATTTTGAATCATTCAAATTTGGCAAGGTGGTTAGACACACATTTTTTCTGTGGGGTGACAAAGTAAGGGTTGTGTCGACATGCAGTCAGCAAATCCACACATGGTGTTGTTGGGTTGTGTTAGACCTAAGATTATTTAGCAGATGTATTTGTGAACCAAATGACATCAAACATCTGTGCTGACAAACTGCGATTCTTCAGTTACGATGATATGGAAAGACAAGGGAAAAAAAGGAACACCTTCAGCCTTTTACAGCAATTCCATCGAGATGAGGAAAGACTGGAGAGGCTTTACTGTGCAAACATCAGAGAAAAATGATTACCTGAGAAACTTGTGAAAAGCCTATTGATGCAAACCACGCGATGAAGTGACGCTATAGAGAGTCATAAGGAACTCAGGGATGATATGAAACGGCAAAGTTTGTTGATATAAAGAGGATTTTTTTTGAAGGCTAAAAAAACATGATTTTTTTTTTGGTCTGAGATTAGATTTAATTTCCCTCTGCTCTGTGCTGATGTCCTGTGCATGGGCGTGCAACGCACACGTCCTTGTCTGCGAGAGTTTTGTGTGTGTGGATGCGTTCGTGTTTGCGTCACTGCCGGGCGGGGACACTGCCTGTGCCCCACGGACGACAACAGCAGCAATGTCACAGTCAGCGAAATGAGCTGATGGGAAAGGGCACACAACGCAGCTATGTCACACTCACACATCGCATACACTGACATATGAAAGGAGCTCATTAGTTTGAGCTAATGAATGGACGACTGTCAGTGTGAGGGGACCACGGATATATGTGTAATAAAAGCTATAGTATAGAAATACATCCATATTTAAGACATTGTAAAGAAAGTTAACATACTGATATATCACATGGGAATATCACAGCTCAACACTGCTTTCCTCTACAGTTTTGGCATTCACCCATTCACTCACATTTTCACACAGAACATCCATGTGCAGCACATTTGCTATCACACATCTTTTATGCCCTTTCACATGCTGGCGGCACAGCCATCAAGAGAAACGTAGCGTTAAGTGTCTTGCCCCAAGGACACCCACAATCTTCCAGTTGAAAGACAACTCAATCTACCACTGATCCATTGCTTGCATGTATTTTTTAACCTTTTAAAATGTGTTAATAATATGATATGTTTTTCCAGTTATTAACTTAAATTCTACAAAAAAACTAAGTGCCGCCACTTATTGAGCTGTCGATGAGCGTTACTCCTCTCACCTGTCACCAGGGGGCTCTGTGCCGGGCTCTGCTCCATGAGCACCATGTGTTGGAGGAGCGGACTGTGAACGCTATGTCCACCTGTTCCCGCTCCCACTTCAGCCAGGTAGGGAGTCAACTGGCCACCGGAGAGGAAGGGAGGGCTGAGGGAGAGGGCCGGCTGCAGACCTCCATCCTGCTGGGCCGAGGTCACCTGGAGGGATTACAGGCTGATTAGAACTACATTCTCAGAGGTAATACCCCGCAAAAAAAAAAAAAAAAAAAAAATCACAATTAAATAGATGCATAGTCAATCTGTGAGCAGCTTGGCAGTTACGTTGGAAGCAGCAGTGGCTGTGGCAGTGGCGGGCAGCCCCAGGGTGATGTTGGGTAAGGATGGTGAAGTGTAGAGGGACAGCTGGTTAACGGAGCTCCGCTCAGCGCCGCTGCTCAGCCTTTGGGCCAGAGATGCCTGGGAAGAGCATTTAAATGATTTATCCAAGTTTGCATCATGAAAAATCTCTACAGGCAAACAACACACTATACATCCACACATGGGGCAAGGGAGAGCTGCATTTGCACCCTGCTGGCGGTTTCAGTCCCGACAGCCACAGACCTCCTCCACACTGCCTGAGTGCCCATAATGGCCGCCACAAATAGTATCTTGGCTCTTTTCCTCCTCGACAGACCCATCATCAGAACATCCCTCATTCAGAGCCCTTAATGTTCAGGTTGCTAAGATTTAAGAGCTACCAGGAAGCCCCTGTAGTCACGCATACACATTAAAGAGCAAAGCTACTCTGGCAGCAAACGGATACATCATTTATTTATGGTTAAGTTATGCTGTTATGTGGAATGTATACTTTCACAGTTATGATGGCGTGTCTGTGGGAGCGATTCATAACCTTTATCTGAAGCTAAAAATTAAAAAATAAATAGTTTTTCAAAATAATTTCAGGTTCTGCAGAACAAATAAATTAGTATTGCTTGATACTAAAATGTTTCTATGTAGTAAAAGTAATTTTAGATGAAGTTTGGGGGGGGGGTTATCTTAAGAATATGCCAAACACTGGAATTTGTAAACCACTCACTCTCCCATAACAAATCCCATAAAGAAAACCAGCAGTTTTGCATCATGGCTCACAGGAGTTGTTGATACACTACTGCCTCCATCAATAAGTTCAAATGTGTTATTGTGTACAGTAGTTGAAATCCTTTGCTCAGTTTAAGCCTAATTGACACAAACAGCAGCAGTAGAGCTGCAGCTCCTGTGTCCCTGTGAGCTAAAAATGCAGATTTTCCCTATGGACTTCAGTGTGGGAGGGCGAGCAATTTACAAATTTTAGTTTCCAGTCAGAGAACGCTGCCTACAGTGAGATTAAGTGGCGGATATATTCTTTAGATATACAGTACTTTGCATAGATTGGCAGTGAACCTTTTTTTTAATTGGCTAAAATCTGCATTTCCTCTGTTGGTGATAACTATTGTTTATAAGAATACACCTAAAGTTTGTGTGTGTGTGTGTGTTACCTCCGTGTTGTTAGACATCGACATGGTGATGCCGTTTTCATTGGGGATGTTGTTGGAGCTGTTATTTGGGGAGCTAGGTCCTGATCCTGGGGCACTGTTACACGCAGTGTCTGAAACACACAAACAAACACAAATGAAATACACACACCTACGACTGAGATAAAAACCTGCTGTACGAAAAGCCATGTGTTTGTGTCTCTTACCTGCCATGTCGAGGGAGCGTTTCTTGGCCGTGGTGATGGGGCTGTCTCGACGTCGCAGCAGCGGACTGCTCCTCCGCTCGCTTACCTTCTGCTTCAGCCGCGAGCGCAGCTTCAGGTTGGGCTCCGAGGCTGAAAGGAGGACGGAGAAAGAAAGAGATAAAATAACTCAATATCACTCAGTAAACAAATACAAAAAACAACGTGTAAGTTGAGAAGACTAAAATGAGTGTCTTAGTGTACAAAAGTAATCTCAGTTGACTTGTTACACTTTTAGAAGCCTGGTGCGTCCTGGCATTTCCTCGTTTCCCACCCAGTGTGCCATTCATGGCACCGTTCATGGGTTATTTTTTCCACATATGCACCATCTGGTGTTTGAGTGACCATAAAGTTTTCTTTGTGGAATTTCTTATGGCAAATGGTGTATTTATATAGCACTTTTCTAGTCATGAAGAACACCATTGCCATTCACCCGTTCACACCCATTCACACATTCAAGCAGTGCATCAATGTGCAGTGCATTTTAAATTACACATCTTACATACACATTCACACTCTGCCAAAACAACCATTAGGAGCCCCAGTGTCTTTCAAGTCAAGAGTCTGTTACATTAAATTAGTTCACACTTTGCTGATTTAGTCCATCAGTGATCACATGATTCTCTGCGCGACAGACGGAGGAAACAGCAGCGTTGTGCTGCGTGTTAAATCAGTCTGCAGCTGCATCAGTTACGACACAAAGAAGGGCCCACAAAAAGTTTCAGAAGCGGATTCTTGGTGCGACAAATTATTATGACTGAATTTCTTTCCTATTATTATTATTGTTATTCTGAAGGCTTCTGCAAACATTTTGCTCATCCTTTCGTGATAAAAATGAAACAATCTCTTTCTCTGAAAGACGATGACAAATTAAAACGCACACATTGTGTTTTCCTCAATGTGAAATGAAAATTACAAGATATTTTGTCCACAAAACAATGTGACGCGCGTCCTTTTCTGAGTCAAATTGTTAATCTTTTGAAATAAAACTTGAAAGCTTCTCACTGTGGTGTCAGGTTACATGTTGCATCATGTTTGTAGTGCTATTTGTGTAGTTCAGTATCCTCTTGCAGTGTCTTCTTTTTCACCATCTGTCTTGAGGAAGCCAGAATGTTTGCCACACTTCTTATTTGAAAATAAATATATTTGTAAACCACACAAATTCCAGAAAGAAAGCTGTTGATCCACTGTGTTATTTTATGACTACAGTGTTTGAAATCCTGTGCTCAGATTTACCTTAATGACCCAAACTTTCAAAACCAATAGCAGAGGCAGCATACAAATAATGTTCATCAAGGTTCAGCACTGCAGCATAAGTCCCGATCCATCATCTTGTGTCTGGTTATCAGTTGTATTTATAATGAAGTGGTTCTTGTTCCAGCTGTTGAACTGCCGTGCTTGCACATTAAAGCTCATCCATCTCCTCTGTTTCTACTCTTTTTGAAAGGCTGAATCTTCTGTTAGGGTGTAATGGAAGCGACAGCTGTGTAGCTTTGGGCAAATCAATCCAAAGGGTGGGAGAGTTACGTTAGCGCCAGTCTCGCAGGCCTCTCAGCGTCAACGGCTGTGTGTGTGTGCGTGCACATCGATCTGTTACGAAACCAGTTCTGTAGACAAACTGCTACAAGCTGCTATTCATTTACCGTCTCCTATTTAGATGCCCCTTTTGAACAGGACAAATTCTGATCCATTTTCCCAAAAACTTTGCGGTTACAAAGCAATTAGCTCCAATTTGGGAGCCATGTCTGATTGCCAAATGGCATTTCGGTCTTTTGTGTTCGCTGTCACAGACTTGTGAATAGAGACAGGGAGAAGGGAACGGCATGTCACCTTGGCTCCACCAACGAAGGCTAATGCTCTGTTTACTCTGCCCTGCCAATCAACAGCCTGAGGTGATTTCACTATTCATTATCCAATAGTTAATCATCAAAAGGGGAGCTTAATCCACAACTCACCATGATTATGACACAATCAGACTCTCTTTTATGTGAAAGCTGAAAGAATGATAAAGAAAAGACACCCCCCCCCCCCCCCCCCCCCAAACACCCCCCCAGGCCAAACATACATATAAAAATAATTAATTTTTCAGAGACATTCATCAAAAAACGTACTTATTCCCATCAAGTGTCAGGTAAAAATAAATGTGTGGAAACGAGTAAAGTGTGAACCATGAGGTGTGAAGGTACAGTATCACATAGTGGGAGGGAGAGCTCGGTCCAGATGGAGGCAAACTAGTTCACGTTTTGCAGAGCCAATTTATTTTCTACTCATGGTTTCTGACACTAAACAACTAAAACTCAAGTATTTTCCAAAAGAAAGGCTACAAAAACAGCATTTTCCTCCCATAAAATCTGTTACAACCACATAACTAGCAATGCTAACATTATACTTAAGCTATAACACCAACTTTCCCTCTTTTTCCTCTGTTACTTATTATTACTTATTATTAACCCCGGTAATAAGACAGGAGCTCCATTTAATCACAATTATGTGTCTGCTGACAAAATATACCATCTAAAGCTGATTTTAAAGAGTGATATTGGGTTTTTTTTAGTATCCACCTCAAAATCAATAAGTAAAAGTTGAAGGTGGGTACACGCTCAATCATATACAATGAAGTGTTTTCAACAGATCTGATTCAAGACAATTGACAAGAATCATGTGTGGTTTTTACAAAGCCATCCGGAGCCGGACACAACTTTGTGTGTTTTACTGTTAACTTCAGAAGCTCCATATGAATGAAAACCACTTTCAGAGATATTAAATATTTAAATTTTTTAAGTCAATGCACAGAATTTTAGCGTTGACCGGGCTGGGCAGTGCAAAGAGTTGGTGTCATTTGAGTTTTTGCGTCCTTCCCTAAAGTTGAACAATTTCTATTTTGCCAGAAACTTTTTATACATTTTATCTTCAGAGACAATATAAAAAAAAAGAAAAGAAAAAGCTTGGAGGGAAGTCAGTCTATCGCCACTCTCATGGTAAAAAATAGCACAAAAAAATTTAATGACTGCGGTGTGACTTAACATCATTCTTTATATTAAAAGTAAACAAAGTATAAAGTATAGACTACAGAGAGACCGGAGCACATACAGTCACACATGATATCCATGCACAAATGGGGCATTGTTGTCCTGTTAAAATGGGCCTCACTCAGAATTGAGGTGAAAGGCTGTGTAGTCAGTGAATGAAATCCTGTATTCAGACAGCCGCATGCTGCTGCTGTCTATTCACGGACGAGCAGCGCAATCTGGTTACCAACCAAATGCCATGTACTGTACAGTAACAGTCTGCCTGTGAGCCATTGTATCCATGTGAGGGACAGACTGCCCCAGTTAGGTCACAAAAAGACACATTTACTCATCAGTCATCAAAAGACGGGAACAGTGTCCTTCCTCTGCCTATCAAAAAGCACGGCGAGCCTGAGATTTTCCCACCCTGTCTACATGTCTCCTAGGCATTCACATGTATGTGAGAACATGCGGCGTCCTCTAACGTCATGTGATGTGCTCTCACCCGGAAACTTGAAGAGTTCATGGCTGTCAAAGGCTGCCATTTTGGGTGATACTTCAGTTTTTCAGCAAACTCTTGTCATGCAAAGATCACATAAGGTCATCAGAGCAATGAACTGTATTCAGACATAGAGTTTTGACAGATTCTCTGCGGTGACTCCTAAAAGGAGAAGCCAAACAGTTTAAAAATAACAAATAAACGAGTCACCAAATTAACATTTCAATTAATATCTAACATCAAATGAACATGTCCAATCTGCATTTTGTGCCTGCACTCACAAATAAAAGTAACGTGAAACAGGTAAACAGGTTGTCATCATCATCATTTCGAATGACAACAATTGAAGTTTCAGTGACTTGGCATCATCATCAAGGCTCTGTTGAATAGAGATGGGCATGAATATTTAATTACTCAATTATGTATTTGATTATAAAACATTGATGAGTTAATGCCACTTTTCCTGAATTTATTTAACAGACACACTATTAAAAGACTTAAGATTGATTGAATGTATTTTTACTCGAAATGCCTAGTGAGCAAAAATAAACTTATATAAATAACACTCTGCTGATTAATTACATAATAATTGGCTGATTATTTAATTATTATTCAGATGGCGAAAATCACACTCGATCAGATTAAATTAAATAATCATGACAAATTAATTTATAAAAAAAATCAACTGACAAAACAGGACAAAGATAATTTTTGAGTCCTTTCCGATAGTGAACGGTTTCAAATATTATAACAGGATACACGTAGAGTTGGGGCGATATGGCTCATATGGCTTAAATGACCTATAAATATGGTCAAATCCTGCTGTAACATAAATAATCAGGCTTAGAATTGAAAGACTTATCTTATATCTTATTATTTTGTCATAGAATTTATCTTCATTCCTTCCATATTTAATCAATATTTTGTATCATGTATCTCAGAATTGGTCCCACAATATCAGTATTGCAACAGCCTTGAAAATCAGGATAATACATCACAGATGCAATATCGTATGATGGTAGCAGAACCTTAGACAATAGTTTGTCCCCATGTGCAGTTAACACAGTAACCACAGACTAAAATCTTGTTTTTCTAAGAGTTTTCGGGCAAAAAAACCCCATTTATTTCAGTGTCACATTGTGTGCTACGGGGGTGAGAGAATCATGTGCGCTAAAGGTGTAAGGTGAATGTAAAAAAAAAAGAGATGTGGCAGATGCACAAAAGAGTGCTGTTGCTTCCTTTGACCGTTGCTGGGAGCCCTGGGTGCCAGTCCTCTACTTTATGGCCAGGCGGTGATATAAAAGAGCCTCTAACCTCCACCGAGCTGGCATTACCATAAGTAAACCCCGCAAAGCACGTCACTGCTGTGGACAAATACCAGGGTGGCACAGGTCCTCTCTGCTCTCTCTCTCTCTCTGCACAATCCATAGCCTTATGGAAATCAAGAAAAACTTCAGGGAGGATCTTTCCGCTCCCCTCCTTTATTTCTTTTCTCCGTGTGAAGCAAGCGTCCGTGTCATCTCTGCCACTTGCTGGATTAACCTTGCTCTACATTTTCTTTTCTCTCATCTTGCATTCGTCTGCTTCTAAAAAGAAACCCAACAACGCCAAAACCTCACATATTTTTCATATTATTTTGACAGGAGGAAAAAAGAAAAAAAGAGTGCCACCAAAGTCACTCTTCCTCCCTCCTCTTCTTCTTCCTCACCTCTCCTGAAGGTGGAATGTGGCTGTGTGGGCCAGTGTCAACTGTGGTCTATCTGCTATCGTATCCAAGAAGGCTCAGAGTCAACAGCTCGGAGCAGAGGCTGTAGCCGCCTGCCGCCGCGCTAAGTGAATAATTGCACTGTAACACGACCGCTGCTTCATGGCTACACCACCGTGCACACCACTCACTCTTTACACACACACACACTGCAAACAGCTGGCTTTACTCTGCTATGCGCTTCTGAGCAGTGAAGCCTGAAAACTTGAGATCATCATCTCCAAGAAAACTTTTATTTTTATTATTCCAGCAGTACTTTCTGCAGAGTTGTAATGACTTTTACTTTGGAAAGGTTTTCATGCTGACTTTTGACACCAATCATAATTAAAGCTGACTCTACAACCCTCACATCTACTCTGTGTGGCCGCACAGCAGCAGTGACTCCGAGTTCAAGTGCAGTCCATTAATCACCTCTATGTGAAACACACTTCGCCAAAAACTAAGATTACAACCACAAGCCGAGTAGATGTATTATGTATAATAAACCCCGGTATAATAAAATCTAACAAAAGTTAAAGTCAAATTAATTAAAAGACAATTTAAAAACCAACTCCCAAGGACACAGGTAATAAGTGCAGGGTGGACAAAAACGTGCTTAAATTTCAAAGATGTTTTTAATTCCCTTTCAGTGGAAAAAAAGAGGTCAATTAGCTTCCTATCAGCATTAAACACCAGTTAACTACTATCTTGATGTGTGCAAGATTATGAGTTAGTACACAGAGGAGAGAGCTGATGGATTTGCTGTGTGCATCTCATCATCAATAAGATGAACAAATATTGCAGCTGTGGATTTCCTGACCAAGGGATGGAGTGTAAATTGAAAACAATAAAGGGCTAAGAAAAGAGCTCTCGGGATCCCCAGAAGTAATTGCTCCGCTACATGAGGAGATGTCCCCAACCGACAAAGCCCTCAAGTGAGATCTGTCAGAACCACTTAGGTGTACTGTTGCAATTATCCAACAAAGTGAAGGCAGCAGGAAAAACGTCTGACGGTTGTTTCTGTTCAACTAAATATCACTGATTATCTCAAACACGCAGAAAGTGTTGGGCGTGTATCACCCAACGCCATCTTTAAAACTTGGCTAAGATCATTTCTGTTAGCCTGGGTGAACCCAGCTGAGTCTGGCAAGGACAACGTTTTGGCCGACTGCAGAATCTAAAAAAAAGGGAAACCAATCAGAAACTGTTTTTGTTTTTTTGGCTTAACACGATGATGACAGTGAAGCGACGTGTCACAGTATTTGTATATGTCCAACATGTCAGCCACCGAAGAGCAGCTGCCTTTGGAAAATGCCATTGCCAGATAGTAGGGCTGTCAATAGATCAGACAGTGTGCATTTCAGACACCATTGTTTAATTGTATCTTTCTTTTGAAAGAAAGAACTACACATAGAACAATGTGGTTACAAAGACACTCTAAACTCAGGCCTCAGGCAATTAGTCACACATCTGTTTTTTTTGACAGTCAAGGCAAAGGATCGTAACTTCCAGTCATTGTCAATAAACGATTAAACGACAGCCCTACTAGATAGTCATCACTCTTCTTGGTCTGATTGATTGTGAGGTCTTTCCAATTGCACAAAAGAGGCCCTTTCATCTACGTCCGTTGGTTACGCTTCTTTAAAGTGGGGAGGTGACTACACCTTTTCCAGACTCGTACTCGATCTCACATGAGATTGAGATGTGGTCAGGCTATAATTCGCGACTCTGAGGCTTAAAAATGGGAGTTCAGGTTCTCATGGGTGTCGCGGCAACCAGTGGCCACTTGGTCCAGACCTAAATACTACTCAAATGAAAAGAGAGCCAGGAACATTTTCACTTTTTTTGTGTGGAAATGTAGCCCCACACCTTCACCCTGACAGCTGTAAAGTGGTTGTGATTAATGGCGCAGCACTCTGATGCCATCGAAATTATGCTAGACGTGAATCTGCATATTAGCCACTGGACGTTACAGTTCGAAAATGTGTGTGTGTGTGTGTGTACTCTTCACCAAATGTGAGCTTGCATTGGACCAATGGCACAGTTTTGCACTGCCAAAAGTTTGTCTCTCTCTTTCTATGAGTGTGTGTGTGTACTCATATTTGTAACCTCTTTAGAACCTTTTCTAGCATTAACACTGACCTTGCCAGGACCATCAGTCCTCACAGAGACCAAAACCTGGTTCTAATGAGGCAGAACCTTAGCACTAAACTTAAGATTTGAATTGTGGTTAGGTGAAGGTTGGGCGTTAGGTTTAGTGTGTGTGTGTGTGTGAGAGTGTGTGTGATGTACCAGTTTTCCGCAGAGGGAAGTCATCCCGGGGGTTGTAGACCCCCAGCACCGGGTGGTTATAGGTGGACACCCCAGTCTGTGGAGGCGAGCTCTGGTCCAGAGAGCTGTGCTGGGTTTTACTGTCAAAACAAACACAATCAAAATTAAATTAAAGAATCCACAACACTGGTAACACTGATAACTGTGCGCATGTGACTGAATGAGCAATAACTGCATGGCTGTCACAGATCTGTATGATTAAAACATCACGGCAAATCTCCTGGCAAAGGTTCGCTGCCATCTGTTCACTGCCTACAGAATGAGGTGGAGTTTGTGGGCAAAGTTAAGCCGAGCTCAGCTGGCTTCAGCCCATATTATGCATGTTGCTGACACACACACACACAAGCACCTCTCCTCCCAAACTGAGGGCAAACTGGACGTCCAGCGGGGGGCCACAGAGTAACATTATATGGATGGAGGCATACGCCGCTAAAAAAATGACTTTTTTTTTTTTTTTCTGACAAAAACTGAACTATTTTGAATGCAGAACTTTGATTTTTACTGCCTTATAAACACGTTTACTGTTTTTTACTCGAATATGACTCGATGTTTTAATTTGCATAATGAATTCTTTGGTTTGTATGCCCACATCTCGCAGATAAGGAATGCACGTGAGGAGGAAACGGCGAGTGTACACACCTGGAAAAAAAGGCTCCGGAGATGCTACAATAAACACTCAAGGCTGAGTGTTCCGTTTAAGTGCCCCATCATCAGCTTCCAATTATCCTGCTATCACGTGTGTGTGTGTGTGTGTGTGTGTGTGTTGTTGCCATCTTTGTTTCATAACGCTGCTCCGTGCATCTCTCAGCCAGGCTCACACAGAACGGCAGGTGAGGAAGAGGAAGCAGCTTCCTGACAGATTAAGGCACAGTCCAATACATTATTCATCTGCTGTCAGAGAGTCAATTACCCTCAGAACTTATAATCATCTGCAGGAAGCTTCTATTGTGTTCTGCTGCTTACAGTCATCAGAGGATGCCGCTAACCTGACAGCGCGTGATGTCACGTCATGCCACTGTTGTGTAATTCAGAGCAAAAACTGGATTATCTATGGAAATCGATGGCAGAGGGAACGATTTTGAGAATAAAGTTGTAATATTACAAGAAAAAAGAAAAAATTATTAATCTCAAATTTCAAAAATTAATTTTGAAAATCGACTAATCATTTTTGGGTGAAAAAAGACACACTTTTACACTTTTTTAGTGGTGTCTACCTCCATCCACATGATGTGACTGCAATGATTAATTCATTATTAATCTATTACTAAATTAATCGGCAACTACTTTGATAATCGATTCATCGTTTTAGGTTGGAAAAAAGGGGATAAAACAAGACAATGTCAGAAAATGTTGAACGGCGTTCCCCAATCAAAACTATTATCTCCTCAATTCTCTTCTAGAAATTTACATTTTTTTTTCCTCGTAAAATTACAACCTTATTCTCAAAAGCTTCAAGTCCTTTTTTTCCTTCAGTACCGCCCTCGTACTGTGTCAAAGAAAACCAACTGTACACACAAACATTCTACTTTTTTTTTTTTTTTTCCCCAAACAGTAGATGTTCCTCACCGGTACCAGTAGGGGGCGTCGTTTGGGAGGCCTCCTTGGTTGAGGCTCCGTTGAGCCAGAGCTTTCTTCTTGTTCAGGACAAACTCCTGAAGACGCATCTTTACCTCAGTGCTGGCCACAGCACCTGAGAGAGAGAGAGAGAGAAAGGTAGCAGGTGATTACATCGAAACTGAGACGTCTGTTGTAAACTTTACCTTTGCTATATTCACTGATATTTACCGTTTACAGTGTGAAAAAATTGCCAATTTGTCCTCCATGTGAAAACATATAACAGTTTAAAGCTCCAGTATGCAACACGTACAGTATTTATTTATTTATTGGCAGAAACTGAACTACTACCCTTATATATCCAAGTACAAGTGTATAACATTGCTTTAAAATAAGAATTATTTGGTTTTGTGGCCTTAGAATTAGACCTCATTTTTATGTACTTGTAGCCCTTAAACGCCAAGCGCATCACAGACGACATGTTTGCACTGCATTACTGCGTTTACGCGGCGGTTTGCGCTATCGGAAAAATTCCCGCGGTGGTTTGAAAGCTCAGAAGTTGCACATCAAAGCCAACGTGTGGTTATTACAATAATTTCACTCGCGCTGTTGCAGGAAGCCGGAGAATCTGCATCTTTGTCGCCAGAGAGGAGAGAGTTGAAAAAATAAATATAAGTCAGACAGTTCCCCCCAAATCGTACAAGTCATATTAAGGATTTTAGTAAACATTTGCTGCAAAAGAAAGGTTTGTATTTGTAACGACTGAGCTTCTGGAGGTTCATTCTGTTTCATGAGTTTTTAATAACTGCAGAGAAACCTGGGTCAATTTCAGGGCATTGTTGCCTTTATTACTTAGCAGAGAGAAGAGGAATCGCAAGCAGTTTAATGTGCAGTTTGGGATGGCTCAGTAATAAGACTTACAGTCCATTTAAAGTAGTTTTGTTAACTTTAATCTCTAAATCAATACATATTTTACCCCTTTGTTTTAGTTAATTGTAAATCAAATATATATGGGTTTTGGACAGTTGTTTAGAAAGGGAAAACAAGGTGCTTTAATAGTGCCTGAGGCTCTATAGATTTTAATTAATTCAAATCAAATCAAAATTTCATAATTAAAACAATTAGCAATTAAAATAATCGATACTGAGTAATCATGAGCTGCAGCCCAACCCCGCATCCCAGAACGAATCTTCTAAAAGGGCTCGGGAAAGAAGAACGCAGGGAAAAAGAAACATAAACTATGCAAATTGCTGAGAAAATTGAAGCCGCTGAAACCACAAACCACACTCGTGCAGGTACACATGAGGGCAAACACACCGTGCCACCGCCGCTCTCACACACACACACTGGACTCACACGGGCGCAGCCTAGGTCTGTAACCACTTTCCATACAGTGTGTAAACTGCTCTCAAGGACTCCTGTCCACTGTCTTTCAATGGACTGTTGAGAGACGTCCAGCAGGCAGCCGTAATAACTGGGCTCAGCCGCCGCCAAGGCCACCGGCTAATACAGCTCGTTTACCGCAGTAAATACACAGGTTCTCCAAGTAAAATGGAAACACACACTTGCATGTACAGAAGCACACTCTGTGAATACTGATCTCAACTGTGTTTTTGAAGGGAAATGTATGAATTTATTTCTACGACGTTCAGATTCTTCCAAACAGACCATCAGCAGGACTATGGTGTTGCTTTGTCTACAACCTGGTTTCCACCAGGTTTCCACACTTTAGTTCAGATTAGTACTAAAAGCAGAACTTTGCAAGTCTGGTCCCTTTCTCTCTACGGAGCTCCCCCTATAGTTTCAGAGTACATATTTTTTATTACTCCACCGTAAACATCGTAAAAACCATCTGTGGATGCTCCCCTTTCCTGGCCAAATGCGTACATATCTATCTATACATTGAATTAATCTGCGTTAATTGTATAATTTTGCATATATGTCTGTTTATGACAAAACAAACAAAGTTTATATTTGCCTATTTATGACACAGATTCTTTAATCCTTTAACACCCAAGCCTCAAAATGTCCGTCTGGACTGTTTTGCTTATTCTAACCATAAAAGGACCAGAAAATGTCCCAAGTCAAGTGATTTGGTCCATTTTTCCAGAATAAGCTCCAATATCTGGCAGTTATTTACAATTTGCTGCATGTTAAAATAGTATTTTAACAATTTAAAATGAAGAAAAACTAAAAGGTTTATTTAGAAAAACACTGCAGTTGTTACATTTGAAATTTAAACAGTATGAAACATATTTTCAATAACATCTTTTTAGACTTTTGTCTCTCAATGTGCAAAAACAGGCCAAAAAATGGAAACTATGTACAGGTGTTCTTCCCACTCTCTCCCATCTGGCGTCAAAGACGCTGATTCTCCGGCTTCCTACAACAGCGCGAGTGAAATTCCGGTAACAATCACACATTGTCTTTGACATGCAACTTCTCAGCTTTCTCAAACCATTGGAATTTTTCCGATAGCACAAACCGTGGAGTAATAACAGTAATGCAAAATGCACTTGTGCCAACGTTTCGTCTGCGATACGCTCGGTGTTAAAGGGTTAAACTATCCAACATTTTCAGTTAATTCTCATTCTGATGGTTTTTATATAATTCGATAGTGACACGGTGTATATCACAATAAAAATCAAATCAGTATTTCTATATGGCTGGGTGATATGGCTTATAAATAATATCTGGATATTCTTTGGCTATATATCTCTTATCGGGACATAAAGCTGCACACAGATGAGATGTTTGTGACAATAAACTGTAAATACACTCTAAAATAAAATATCTACTTATTACATTCTTACAATACAGTTATTACCTTTCATTTCAGATAATACCTGCTTTATTTCTTGTCCTTTCAATGTGAAATGAAGGACATGTGTTTGAAACAATTAAAAAATGTCCTATAATATGGTCAAATTCTGCTATAATAAATAATTTGGCTTAAAATAAAACAAGTGTTATCAGGTGACTTTTCTAAAAAATACAATTTTGTCAACTTTGTGTCTTTTTAATCAATATATACAAATGTATTCAATAAAATGTCACGATATAGATATAATATCCATATATTGCTCAGCTCTGGGTGGAGTATCAGGAACTAGACTGCCAAAATAAAGTAGTACAAGAAATTAGCGTATGTAATTCAATCACTGCTAATCGGAGCAGGATCCAACGGCTCCGTGTAAACATATGGTTGTGGGTTTTATGGGCAGTGGAGAATGGTCTTGTGAGAGGGAGTGACTGTTGTTACAAACGGCAGCACAGATAAACTCACTCTCTTGTCCCCGCTCCTTGTTCTTCAGCAGCTGCAGCTTCTGCTCCCGCTGCTGCTTCTCCAGCTCCTGCTCCAGACGATGATTCTCCATTTTCCTCTGATGCTCCAGCAGCTCCTGCTGGTGCTTCATCGCCAGCAGCTCCTGTTGTTGCTACGGAGGAGAGAACAACACACAGTCAACTCAAAATACCGGTTTTCTCTGTCCGCATGTCCTCAATTATTTACTTTTCTGCATTAACATTCCACTCCTTGAGTCACTTTCAGGAATAATTAAGTCCGACAGGTGCCACAAGTTTTGCAGTATCATTAAAAAACCTCCGGGCTCAAGCTTAAGCGTTTAAATACATATAAACAATTCAAATGGGGATGGGGCTTTAGTGAGACACATAATCCAATCTGCCTATTCCTCATCACTCCAGGACAGAGCAAGAGAGAGGAGAGCATCTGTTAAATACTTTAAATGTTAAAAACCTGCTCTTCCTTCAGGCCTTTTCGAGTGAAGAACACACTCTGCAGTTTGTCCTGTAACCTTAAAAGGTCAGAAATAAAAATCCACATAAAAGCACCGAGTGTGCTCACAAACACCTTTTGGTCCCGGTGAAGCGTCCTTGAGCGAGGAGCCGGGGACTCGCTGTGAGTCACGGTGGATAAGAGCGTCAATTAAACGCCACAAATGCACAGTGAAACGCAGCTCCTCTGGAGCCTTAATGATTTTTGACAACCCGGGCCACCGAATCAAGAGTCCCAATTACTCTTTGATGTCTCCGTAATATACAATAAATAGGCGAGCTGTCTGTGCTCGCACTCTGCCAGCAACATAATGACCCCTCTCTCTCTCTGACGTGCCGAGGAATCGACCCTCTTCTCCCCCTCATGATCGCACGCCCAATGGCAATATTTGATCACTTACCGTAACTGCAAGTAATCAGCTTCTGATTGCTTTTTTTTTTTTTTAACACCATAAATAGACACTTAGTAGTTGTGTTTACCATGATGGCAAATCAGACGCTCAATACAAGTCTGCGAAGACATTAAGTGGCCGCTGAAGGTGAGATGAAGGTGAGGCGAGAAAAGCATTGGCTCGCGTCCAAGCCCGAAGCCTCCATCTCTCTCTCTCTCTCTTTTTTTTTGTGTCTTTCAATCAAGGTTGAGGATCAGGGATTGAGTGGGTGGGAAGGCTCAAAGTAACCTCTCCACCCACATCCACAGACACACAAACATGCCAGAAACCTCTGTGGCTCATCAGACCAGCAATCTGCACACAAACTTTCCCTTTTGACTAATACTCTCTAGGGCTTCAGGATATCTCTTGCTTTATGAAAGAAATGTTTTGAATGTGTTTGCACACATTCAAATGTGTGTGTGCGCGCGTGTGTGTGTGTGTGTACACAGGGGCTGTGAATGGGGCCGATTGAGGATGGGCCTCCCTGCTCAGCCTGTGCGTCACTGGCCTCCACCTGAGTGGTCCTGCAGCCCCACCACAGGCCAGACCAGCCGGTCAGACACCATCGCTCATCATCCCACAGCGTTGGGCTGGGCGGAGTTTTGAAAATCATACAAATACATATATATTCAAATATGATATGAGAAAATGTAAACAAAAAAATGTGAATAAATGATGTCTTGCTTTGCTCAAAAACTCAAACAATTATTGACAATTGATTGTCGATCAATCGTTAGAATAGTTCAATACAGTGGCTCACAGTCGCTAAATACACCAGATTTTAGAAATTTCCTTGGTAAATGTTGGAGATTAACGCACATTTTCAGGATGTTTAAGTCCCTTTAACTAATCTACAGTTGGTGGTTCTTGTGTCGACACTCTCTGACAGGGCAGTCGTCGACTGCAGGTGAGACCTCCTGGTCACACTGTTGTAAAAAAAATGTTCGAGGTATTGGAAATAAGCAGAGCCTGGCTTTGAGCATCGATATTTATAAAACAAACAAAAAAACTATCTGTGAACTGGAGATGATGTTGACATAGAACCTCCTCTCCTCTACCAACACGATGGGTCAGACTGGACTCAAACACCGTGTCTGTGAGAATGCCATTGCAGCAGAGACACGCGGCCTCCAACCGGCCAAACAACAATCAAACTCCACTCTGCTACACTATTAACACAAGCTCAATCACACATACAAACCAGCAGAAAATGGAAAAAGGTGAGAAAGCTCACCCAAACTCTCACTCTCTAAAGAAACAGGTGAGGAGTGGATCCTTGGAAAAAGAAGCTGCTCAGTTGGATGTGCATGCTTGACACTCCACATGAACAAAACAGTAGAATGTTTCTTTCTTTTTTTTATATGCCATTTCTCCTGTGTATTACAGCCTCAGCGTGTGTGGGTGTGCTGATCTAGATCCACTCTGTATTTCCAGGTCATGATGGTCATGTGAGCGAGATCCGTTCTGGTTTCAAAATGTCACCTAGTGCTGGATATGTAAAAAAAAAATTAAAAAAAAAAAATCCAAAGCTACCCATTCGCTTTGCAGAAGTCCTTCTTTTCACATGTTTTTCTGAATCACTACTTCCTTTTTAGGGCTGGACAATATATTGATAGTGATATATATCACAATATACACCTATAAGATATAGTGGGATATAAAGCTGCACACAGGTTGTTTCTCTGGGGTATGTGACAATAATATCTACTCTTTATGATCTGTTTTACAAGCTTAAAATACATTTTATATTATACAGTGTTAAAAACAATGAAATTGCCTATATATATATGGTCAAATTCTGCTATAACACAAACAATTACAGGCTTAAAAAGAAAGAATCTACACATCCTTACATAGCTTTTTATCCATTCTTGGTGTAAATGGACGCCTAAGTGCCACCCAGTTCTCGGCTCCTGCTGCATCTACTAAGTGACTAAGGAAGCTGCTCTCTGCTGCCGAGTGTCGTCTGTTAATGAAGAATCCTGTAACAGACTAAATTAAGGGCCGCCTCCGCTTTGTTTAGTGAAGTTTAAAATGGGTTTGGGAGGTTTCCCTACAGACCAGCCGGCAATTTGAGGCAGCGGAGGGCGAACCCTTTTCTCCACATACAGCTGCTAAAATACGTATAGTACTAAAACAACTGTGATAGGTCATATAAACAGTATATATCAATATCATGATCAACAGATCTTCTCTCTGTCTATTTTCGCTGCCAGCCATAAATTAGTCCATGTATAGGAAACTAGGGTTGAGCTGATATTGGTCAAACTCACTGGATCGGATATCAGATAAAAATGTAAAATCCAATACAAAAATCCTGCAAAATAATAAATAAAAATCAGCAATAGCATTTTGGCTGAGTCTGGCTGGGCTGTTTATTTCTGCTTTATGGGAAAAGAATACTTGTTCCACAGTTGGAGAATAATGTCTTGAAATAGCTAGAAATGGCTCCCATAAAGGTGTTGTTAATAGCTGCATGGTTTGAAAGGTCTAAAATTACCGTAATCTAACTGATATCAGTATCGGCAGATGCTCACGTTTATTGGGCACGAAAAAGTTGTATCGTGCCATCCCTATAGGAGACCCTGATTTAAGTTTTCCACTGTTGTCTGGCCTGAAATTATACAAACAGGGACGGTTAGTCTCCCCTTTTTGCAGCTGTAACAGCTTCCACACCTCTTGGAACACTTTCCTCAAGATTTTCAAGTGTTTCTGTGGGAATTTTGTGCTTCGTTCATTCTGTAGAGCATTTATGAGGTCAGACACTGCTGTTGGAGCAGGCCAGGCTCATAATCTCTGTTCCAGTTCATCCCAAAGGTGCTCGATGGGGTTGAGGTCAGGGCTCTGTGCGGGCCAGTCGAGTTCTTCCACACAAAACTCGTAAAACCATGTTTTTACATGTTTTGGCACAGTCATGTTGGAATAGGAAAGGGAACTCCATCAATGATGTTGGCAGCATAGCATTGTCTAAAATGTCTTGGCATGCTGAAATTGCCCCTCATTGGCGATAAGAGGCCGACCCCAAAGCCTGATTAAAACACCTGAATTCAATACTTAACATGTGTGGCCAAATACTTGTCCATTTTTAACTCAATATATAAATAAATATTCAATATTTAACTTAAAGCCAGGGCCGCAATACGACGTAAAAGCAGTGGAGGGACCCAATGTTTAATTACTAAAAGATTACTAAATAACATGTCAGCTAATTTGAGTGATTTTCAAATAATTAATACAAAATTTCTGGTTTTTCAGCTTCTTAAATGTAAGGTAAAGTGATTGTTATCATCTGCAGTCTTATCATTAGGTGTCACTAATGCTTACACAGTGGACCTTTACTTAGTATTGATTGATATTTTGTTATAGAAAATAAAAGTCTACAAATCAAATTCTGATCTTATTTTTTAAGCCATTCACCTTCATTTCGGGTTTTTTTTGTGGTGTTGTTGTTCACACCCTTCTAGTTTACCTGAATTGGTTGTTTTTAAGGTTATTAAAGTGAAACTATGCAGGAATTAACAGCTTCAAATTGGCTACACACACACACACCTCTAGCCAGGTACCAGCTACAAGATCGAGGCAGTGATTGCGTTATTTTAGACGTTCATCAAGGCAAAGCCAGCAAAAAAGTGGCCACACACATGAGTAAACCTGTTTCATCGAATAGAAAGAAACTTGCAAAACAGATGCAGACAAGGCTCCACAGCTTGTGTTCATCAGCACCGTTTAAAACAAATGCACATGGCCAGGAGAGATGAATGCAGGGGGGAGTGTTTACAGCGAGAATAAAGCAGTAAACAATGGACAGATGGATGGACATACTCCGAAACTGTGGGGGGAACCCCATAGAGACAAAAACTTGCAAAGTTCCGCTTTAAAATAACAACCCTACATTTTCACAACTGTACGTGACATACCTTGATGTGCTCCTGGAGTTGGACCTCATGCTGGCGGGACAGCTGCTCGTGCTGCCGCTGGAACTCTGCGATGAGGAGCTGCCGCTGGATATGCTGCTTCTGCTTCAGGCTCAGCAGCTCCTGCTGTAGCTGCTGCTCGCGCACTGTGGCCGCCGCTGCCACCACCACGCTGTTGCCCCCGCTGCCCTGTCCCGTGCCTCCGAGGGAGCCAGGCGACTGCTGACCGGGCGGGGACAGCTGGGTTACCTGCTGCTGCTGCTGTTGTTGATGATGGTCCACGCGCAGGTCCATGGGGATGGCAGCCGGTGGGAGACGCAGGGGAAGCGCTGAGTTGATGTCCACTACAAAGAGGGAGAGAGACAAGAGGAATGAGTTTCAGAAGGAGTACAAGAAAAGAAGGGAAGACCGACACCTTCATCCCTGAGCTACAAGCAAGATTTGGGCAAAAAAAAGGCCTGACACTGGAGTGGCGACTCCTAAATATCAGAGCCTTCAACCAGGTGACCCTGGATGTCTTGATTTAGTTCCACCCTTTCCTGCACCATCCACATCAGCAGTGGTGACGGGTCAGGAGAGGTCTGGGTAAGTGACAGACATCAGACTGTCTTTACTGCAGCATAACAACAACAATCAGACACCGAGTGGATTCTTATATGTAATTAGTACTATTTTAGTACGTGTTTGGTGCGTAAAATGCCAGAAAAAGAAAATTTATCTGTGTTTCCCAAACCTGGAAATGATGATATTCTTGAATGTTTTATTTTGTCCACAATCCAAAATTAATCAGTTTTAATGATTCATTTGTCAAATGGAGAAAAGAAACCAGAAAATATTCACATTTAAGAAGCTGAAAAATTAGAAAGCTTGTTTTTATTATTGAAAAAACGCAATAGTAATCGTTGCAGCCCTATATGTAATGTCACCGTCTTAAACGGGACCTGACTTCCACACAGCTGCTGATGGTTTTCCAACATTTTCAGTTAATTCTCATCAATTCCCAAAATTTCCGGAGTAAAGTTCCATGGAAAGTTTCTGGAAATGTACAAGATAGAAATGCTCTGCCCCTTTTCGGCCTTAGCTACAATAAATCATTTAACAACCTTCAATTTCAAAAATGTAATACAAATGTTTATTCTAGTCAATCCTTATAAATTGCTATGGAAAGTTTCCAACTTTGAAAATTCCCAGAATGTTGCAACCCTATTTTATAAGCCATACGGTTAAATACAGTGATAATGAGTAATATAAAAGGTATATCAAAAAAAAAAATGTTTCCCATATGGCCCAGCACTGGTGTGAAAAACATGAAGATCACTCTGATGGCATTGGTGCAGTGTTTTCATGCTAAATGTGGCTGATGCTGCACTTGCACATGAAGGTCAGCGACAGCGGACAAAGATTGCATTGAGTCTCCTCGGCGAGGCGCAGCCACCCACAAATCACTGTACAGGAAGCCTTCCAATCACGCCGCTTCCTCCCCGTTAAATCTGAATAAACAGGAGCTGATTGGCTGATTATTTACCTACATGTTTACAGCGATACTCGCCTCATACTCGCAGTTAATAAAATAAAGAGGCACGTAATCACTGGTGCACTCGATAGTGGGAGCTGCAGAGCCATAAACTGCTTCCATCGTGATTTGCCTAAAGTCCCAGAGAGATTTCTCCTGATTATTCTGTCACAGTTGAACAACTTCACATAAACTGAGGTGTGAAAACACCCTGGAAAAAACACACACACACACTCATAAATACACTTGACTTGACAAACAGCCACTCCAGCCCACGGTGACAAATTGATTTGAGGAGCAAAAGACGTATCGGCCCTCCTTGAAGCATCATTATTAGTTAGTCTGTTGCTTTTGTTTTCACTTCCTCTCGGATGTTTTTGATGAAGACAGAGTGTCCTGCATCTGTCTCTCTTCATATCTCATCTGTGATGCATCGCTCTCATAAAGCCACTCAACATCCTTTTAAACCAGAGGTGTGTTGTATTATTATTACTACTATTGTAAACTATACATTGCTCCCTATAGACACAAATGCTTTTAATTTGAAATTCTGTGACATATCATTTTAAGAAAATTGACATTGGTATAAACATGATGGGAAAATCATGATAAAGTTTTAAGCTCATATTGGGTAGAGCGAGCAGTTTTTCAACTGGAAGGTTGTGGGTTCAATTCCCAGCTCTCTGATGTTTCCTTGGACAAGACAACATGGCTTGAATGGCAAAAACTGTGGATCTGTGCCGCAGGTGCACCCATGGTAAACTGCCATGGGAATAATACACAACTCCTTATATGGACATCCTGAGGGTTTGCGTGTTTATAGGTCACATTCAGGCTTTAAAAAATGCCTTTTTCCCCAAAATGTGTGTTACGATTCATTTTATATTGCATTTTTAGTAGCGATATAAAGTAGCAATAATTGTGCGGATGACACAGAACAGACCGCTTTTCTTTTCTTTTTGTCCATAAAAGTGAAATTTGTACTGTGACGTATTTCCAAATTTCACAAATTCAATCCGATTTTAAACATTTTGAATACTTTTTTCCTCAGGTGTGTTTAAATAGTAGGTGAAAATGAAAGCAATGTTTCATCTGATTGAAAAAAAGGATATAAGACACTCTTCTTGTAGCCTCTGTATATACTGTACGTTTTAACATAGTGATGGGAAAAAAGCAGCCGAAATGCTCTGTGTTTCTAAGGGTTAAAAACTAGAAAAGTACAGAATACAGACAATTTACCATTGCCCACTCCTACTAAACAGATGCTTTTCCCCCATAAAGTTGGACATCCTGACCAGACTAGTTGCTCAGTGGCCACCAGGTCATAAACCGACACCAGACATAAGCATCTTTCTTCTCCTGGGTGTCAATCACAGTGCTGGCGCAGCAGCAGCTGAGTATGAAAACCATACAGTCTCATTAGAGTCTACACTTCCTCGTTTGTTCGTTTTTTTTCTCCCCCCTGCAGCAGGTGAGACACACCCCCGTGGGCTATTCTCATCCCTCTGCCATTGGAGAAAAGCGCAACAATTTGCAACAGGTCCTCAGGGACGGCTGACATGTGTGAGCTGACAACAACAGAGCGAGTCGGGAGTCAACACGGTTGTAAGGCACAGTGAAAAAAACAATGTCATTTCTGACCTGCAGTTTGTGAGGGTTGACATTCATCCCCCTCCCCCGTTACGAGGCGCTTTTCTTTCACTGTTCTTCCACTGACTCTACCTCACGGGGAGCTATGTATTAGTCATGCTTTGGCACTATAGGTGTAAAAAAAATCCAGATTCATGCAAAAATCGTGAATTTTATCCTCCAAATTCCAAATATTTTTAACGTTGCTGCAGTTTTAAACTGGCTCAGTTTTATGATGACAATTGAGAAGTATAGTATGTCATAGCCTCACATAACTTCACAACATAACTTCATAACATTATACCCAGGATACTTAAATGTAAAATAAAAAAAACATGTCTTGATTGCCTTTTTTCCAAATATAAAAGCTACCGAATCTTACCGAACAGAACTTTTCTTTGCACACAACACACAAACCATTTTATTTACTTACTTTTACCCCTGTTCTATATCTTTTCATTCATTTATTTATATGTGTAAGATGTACTTTATTGCCTCATGTGAGCTTTTATGTCTTTTCTTTATAATTCTGTACAGCACTTTTGGTCCACTGTGGTTGTTTTGAGGTGATTTACATGTGATGTTGGATTGGATTGGATTGCAGCTCTATGTAGTAAATCAAATTTGAGTAAAAATGGTTTGGTTATCTGTTTCTTTTACAATCAACTTGAAAGTGATTTTAATTTGCTTTTAAGGTATATATATATATATGAACCCTCGAGAACTCCCAGGTCATCAGGTAGCAGCATTTTAATGTTTCCCATTCCCATAGAACTAAAAAATATGGATTATGACCTTCATGGAAACCTGAGTGTAGCATAGAATGTTTAAGTTAAGACCTACAGTACCTTTTTAAATATGGCTTTAACGTAATTATTCATCTGATCTATTTTATTTCATTTTAGCATCCAACACATTATTATTACATCATTATTATTACATGTCATTTAGCAGACGCTTTTATCCAAAGCGACCATGATGTCTTTCGCACACAGGGTACCGGTCTTAACCACTGAGCCACTCCACCCTCTAAAACAAATTCATTTATTCCACTTTTTGATCTCCTTTAAACAATCTTCTAGTTATTCTAGTTAATCTCATCCTTTGTTGCTTATTGTACTCCTTTTATTTATTAGCGCATTACTTATCTATCTCATTTTATCTGTTAATATTTACGATTTCATTTTCACCTCAGGCTCAGTTTTCCTACACGGCTGTGTGCGGGTTCCATTATGGCGTTTTTCTCGCTTCCTTTTCTTTATTTTTTTCTTTTAATGCTGGGCTGTTTTTTTCTCGATGATGTTTTCATACTGTGAAACACAACGAGTGTGTTGCCTTGTCTGAGAGAAAGAGCCAGGTAAATAAAGTTGGATTCATGGATTGATTTTACGTGGCAGAGGTTTGTGGGAAAATAATAAAAAATAACGGTAATTAAGCAACATTTGTGCGTTGTGTTGTGATTTTACCTGATTTTTTCCCCCCTTTATGAGCCCCTTCCCAGTTTTAAGACCCTGAGTCAATATCAGCCAGTTTTTTGCGGGCTGAACGCAACAGGGGCTGCATATTAAGTCCTCAAGGTCAGACAAAAAACGTAAACACGCCGCAAAAAAACGTCATATTTTTTTCTTTTGTGACCAACAGCACAACTGCAAGCCAGACGGGACACAGGATAGACAGACGGGACACAGGATAGACAGACGGGACACAGGAGAGACAGACGGGACACAAGAGAGACAGACGGGACACAGGAGAGACATGGTCATCATAACTGAAAAAAAATACACTTCTCAAAGCATTGCAGCTACGCGCTTGGCTAATCGCAAATCCATAAAACCCATACACGGCAACGTGTGCATGCACGCTCTCCTTGTACACAATGTTCCTCTGTGGATGTTGACTAAGTGATAGTGATGCACATGAATGCAAAAAAAAAGGTTAGACAAACACACCTCTCTCACACACACACACACACACACACAGACACGGCATCTCTGTCACATTAATTGCTCAGCACATAAAAGAGGGAGAGAGAGAGAGAAAAAGAGAGGTGGGAAATGGTGCTGTTGTTACCCATCAGTGTCCTTTACAGTAGCCTCCTCTCCTCCTTATCACTGCACCTCCTCCTCCCTCCCTTCAGTCTGTTACAGTGGACAACAGTACGCTCCCTTGCCTCCTCATCCGACTTCTCCTCCACCTCTGTGACTTTGAGCTCTTCCCTCATCCTCTCTGCTGTTTTAACCTGATGGGCGTCTCTCTCCCCTCTCTCTCTCTCTCTTTACT